>NC_092206.1:25107948-25175959 GCF_043381705.1 Parasteatoda tepidariorum
TTTTTTTTTTTTTTTTTTTTTTTTTTTTTTTTTTTTTTTTTTTTTTTTTTTTTTTTTTTTTTTTTTTTTTTTGCTATCTATGTTTGAACAATAAAATATTAGCATTCCAAAACACTTACAAATTTTGATATCGAATTTTTAGAAATAAAATTACAGTTGTTTTTTCCCTGGCTGACAGACGAAACTGAATTAAAATGTTTTTTGTTTTGCTTCAAGAACTTTAACCCTTATTTATTTGAATAAATTAGACTCTTAAGGCGAAGTAAAATTCATTCTCAGAAATTTTCGAATAATTAATTTTTTTTTGTTATCAGAAATCTCATATGCTTCAGAATTTTTCAGCATTTCAATTGAATTTTTAACGAACGTAGATTTTGAGAAAATATCTTTACGCTAACACACATTACAAAAAAAGTTAAAAATTTATTTTTATCAAACTTTAAGTAAGAATGTTTCGATTTTTCTTTAAAAATTCAATATTAAATAATATATTCTGTTCTATTTCATTGTTTTATTTATTTATTTTTTAATTTTTAAGATTTTAATTCTAAACACAGTTCTAAATCACATTATTGACCTAGAGAAAATTTTTTGATATTTTTTATTTATGCAATACAATTTGTTGTACAGCTNCACTGAAGGGATGAAAGGCTGAGTCAACCCTGCCCGGCCCGAGGATCGAACCAGGGACCTGTGGCACGACAGCGCGAAGCGCTACCGCTCAGCCACCGGGCGTCCTTTACGCTAACACACATTACAAAAAAAGTTAACAATTTATTTTTATCAAACTTTAAGTAAGAATGTTTCGAATTTTTCCTTAAAAATTCAATATTAAATAATATATTTTGTTCTATTTCATTGTTTTATTTATCTATTTATTTTTAAATTTTAAGATTTTAATTCTAAACACAGTTCTAAATCACATTATTGACCTAGAGAAAAAATTTCGATATTTTTTATTCATGCAATTCAATTTGTTGTACAGCTGTTAGCATGATAGTGAAACTTAGTAGTTTTTAAGCTCAAATTTGCCCTTATTTTGAAATACATACTATAATTTTTTTCTACATATAATATAATTTTAGCTTAACAAACACTTACCCCTGCTTACCAAACATAAAATTAAAATTTTAAATTGAGCCTCTTTTTAAAACAAATTGTGTCGAAACCAATTAGATACCTTAATTTAACGAAAAAATTAAGCTAGCAAATTTATTAGAAAAAAAATCATGTCTTAAATCATTGATCGTGAATTTTATATTTACGTCTTCTATTTGAAAAAAAAAAGATATGTAATTCGAAATACAAAAATTTGGTAAAATAGTAGTGTCTTTTTTTTCTGCCTTATAACTTATATAGATAAATTTTACTTACCTTCCATCTTTGAGGGCATAACTGCAGGTGGCAAAACAGGATTTGTGCAGACACCACTCACAATTTGTTGAATCAAAGCTGGACAGATTTCGTAAAAGCTATCTTTTGATAGAGAACCATTAGGCTGATGTCCGAATTTTTGGAAGAGCTCTTCTACAGTCAGGCACTGCGTAGTTATAAATATTTAAAAAAAAATCAATAAACAGGAAAATTAAAATAGAATCAATTTACTGTAATTTTGGATTTTAAAAACTTTATAGCTGTGTTGTTAATATTTTAGAGACATGAATTCAAATAATAAATACGATGACAAATGCATTTGCTAATGACTTTTTACTCAAAAACTATTCAGAGATTTAAAAATACTTTTTTTTCAAAAAATCATGTACGAAACGTGAAAATTGTATAAATAAATAAATAAAGTTATATTTGACGATTAGTTTCATAAGGAATTTTTCACTTGTTTTCTAGTTTACTTTAAATTTAAATTAACAAACATACTGAATGAACTAAATTAAGAAGTATCAAGGCCACTATAATAGTTTAAAAATTAAAAAAAAGAGAATAAATCAAAATTTAAACGTTCTTCACTATACAAGTATGGAATTGTAAATATTAATTTTTTTCAAACAAGTGATATCAAACAAAATGACGTTCGCACAGGTTTTCTTCGTTGAAGCCTCTCTATTTGTAGGGTGCACGGCTTAAACAGCAGTATATGCTGTTTCAAAGCTAGATACAATTTTAAAAATAAATACAATTAATATACAATTTAAAAAAAAAAAAAAAAAAAAACGAAGATACGCGTACCGGAAGATTGTATTTGCCATAAAGTGTAGGAAACTTCAGCCAGGACCTGGCTTAAAACGTGTAATCTCTAAGTCGCAAGCCTAAAAATATTAGATAAATTTTAAATAACAAGATTAATTTCGACTTGTTAAATCCAATCTAAAAAATTTAAAAAAAACGAAAATACGCGTACCGGAAGATTGTATTTGCCATAAAGTAGAAAGTTCAAAAAAGAAATTTTTTTTTTGCTCAACGAAGGAAGATTTAGAAACGACAACTTAATAATTTTTTAATTGTCTATTTTAAGATATCTAAATAAAAACTTTTTGTTTATTTATAAATATCCTTATTAAGAATCAAAACAATATTCAAATAAATGAAACTTTCCCACCTTGGTAGCTAAACTAGCAAACTGATGCGGCGTTCCACTCAACTCCACGTTCCGATTGTATTCTTCGCTTTCTAACAAATAAACTTTTTTGACATCATCACTATGTCGATTAAATTGAATATGGTGCTGGTCCTCGGGCAAAGAAAAATCACTTTTCAAAGATCTGGCTGGCTGATTGAATTCTCCAGGTTCCACAACTGGTCTTTCAGTCGATTCGGATCTCTTACTTCGATGGACGCCTGTTGATGTACCATTTTCCGCACTTACTTCCGTAGAATTTGCTGTTAATATACCAGTGGATGCTGTTTCCTCAGTAGAACCCAGAGAATACAAAGCTGTTACGTTGTTGTCACCAACAGAAATAGTGACACTAACCTCAGTCACTGATTCATTTAACTTTTGTTCGATATCAGATGATGGAAAAGTGACATCATGATTAAGATGATTGTGCTCAATGTGATGCATATGATCGTGATCGTGGTGAAGATGATCATCGTGGTTGTGGTGGAGATGATGATGACTGAAATGGCCCATGGTATCATTGTGTAAATGATGGGGATGGCTATCATGGTCGTGGCCATCATGAGAATGTCCAGAGTGGCTATGATAATGGGAATATTCGCCATGAGTATGTTCACAATCATGATCATGCTCGTGCTCATTGTCGTGGTGATGAGAGTGATGATGGTTGTGATCGTGGTCATCGCCCTGGCCACTTTGTAAATCGTGCATGATTCTTTTGAGTCCTAAAACATGCAAAATATAAAAATATAGTAGCTAATAGCATATAAAAAAATTAATTAATTGTACATGCTGATATTAAAATTAATACAGGGTTCCCACTCAATTTCAGGAGAAAAATTCCCTGACTTTTCCAGATACATCAGGAAAATTTCCTTGAAAATGTAGGCCATATTTTATCTATACCAAGCAATTTTTCATTAGAAAACTTACATGTTTTATTTGTAATATCAAATATTAGATTTTGTGAGCAAAGAAATATCAATGAATCAGGATAGAAGCATAAGAAATTAGCCTTATTTAATTCTATCAAGCTTTCGAAATTTAAAAATTGTTGTGATATGTATTTGATACAAAGAAAATTTTTTAAGTAAAATCGTTTTAAATTAAATAGATTATTCTGTAACTTGTTATAAAAGAGATTGTTCATTCAACGAAATATCCTTAAAATTTTTTAATAATTTCAAACTTTTCAGTGAAGACTTCAATTTTCAAAGCACTTGATGAACAACTACTAGATTTTACAAAACATATTTATATGACATTCCTATGCTGTACAGTGCCCAAAAAAATTAAACGGGCCACCCTCAGTAACGTTTGATCCCCCTAATGATCGGATTTTCAAGTAATAGGACTCAATCTTAAAGGCTCGGACGAGTGACCTCTAAGCTAATTAATTAGTACAGACGATATTTTAAGTTACGAAATCAGATACGAAAACGTACTTTCTCTGAATAAACATACCCTTTGTTTCGACGGATTCGAACATTTCGATTTCTGATCACCAAAGTATAGGGGGTAGCCGCAATCTGAGAAATATGGTACAATAGTTTGGGCAGGAAAGCTGTCCAAGGTTTGCACATCTTAATGTTAATTTTACTTTTTCACCACATCTCGATAATTTTTTAAGCGAATTGAACTAATTTTGCACACAACTATAAAATTCGTTTATCCAAAGAAATTTTCATACAAAATATATACGTTAGGGAATATTTATTATTTTTTATTATTTTATTTAACTACAGTCGAGAAAGTTTTGACTGATAAGGTATAGAATTTCGTACATCACTTAAAGAATGCAATTCTAATTCTAAATGACAAAATACAAAATTTCCTCAAAATCGGTGAATAATTCCGTAGAAGTCAAATTTTGAAAAAGACGCAGTTTTATATTTACAGGTGTATTCACAAAAAGTAACTAATTAATTAGCATATTTGAGATCACCCCTTCAAACCTTTAATATAGACCTTGAAGATTGGATCATTAGATTATTTAGGGTGGTCCGTTTATTATTTTGCGCACTATACACTAATCAAAACATTAATTTCTTTAATATTTAATATTTCCTTGAAACAGCAGTAATTGCGTTTACAAAATATAAATTTTGAATAACGTTTATCAACTTCATTTATACATTTTCATGTACAACAAAAACATTACATTTAGACAATTTTGATAAACGTTTATCAACTTCATTTATACATTTTCATGTGCAACAAAAACGTTAAATTTAGACTATAAAAGAATCTTTTCAATCTAAAATAATATATTTACCTTCGACAGTGATGTAAGGCGAACAAGCTTCACCATAATGATGAAAAATATCGTCAATAAAATCTGTTACTGATTCTCCAGAATTTATGCAGTATCCTTTAGAAAAAATGAAATAAAAACTACTTATTAAACATAAATAATTAAACAAATTATTCACCAAATTACTAGATTTAATATTACTTTCACTTACCTTGAAATAAGTAACCCATCACTACTGCAAACATTCTTCTAGTATCAGACACAATATTATTAACATCATGAAAGCTTGGTAATTCGGAAAGTATTTGATCGGCATCCAGACACTAAAAAAGATAGAACATTAATAAAGAATATTTCAGAACATTATTATTTAAAAATTTAATACAGTTGAATTTGCAAAAAAAAAAATTATATATTATATAAATTATATATNTATACACGACTAAAACGAAATAAAGGAGTAAATATTTCTGGAAAATATTATGGTCAGTAACTTTTATAAAATTGGATTCTTCAGGTCAACCGATTTCACTCCAATTTTGTATTTTTTTACGTAAAATTACATACTTTAAAATCGTATACCTTACAATTCAAAATTTTTTCGACTATTATTAAATAAAATAAATTAGATGTTGTCGCACCAAATGTACACCATGGTAGAATAAAAAATAATAAATATTAACTAAAACTTATTTTTTGCATGGAATTATCTTTGTGTTAACCAATTTTAGAATTGCGTGCAAAAATTTTTCAATTCGTTTAAAAAGTTCTCGAGGTATGTCGAAATACGCAAAAATTAAAATTAACATTATGAGGTTCAAACTTTGGACCGCTCTCCTGATCAAACTATGGGGATTTTTTTTTCCAGATCGCGACTATCCCTTATATTTTGGGGGTCAGAAATCTGAATCCGTCGAAAAAAAAGGTATGTTTATTCAGAGAAAGTGCGTTTGTGCGTCAGATTTCGTAAATCAAAATTCATGAGTAAAATTAAAAATCATAAGGCATTTAAACCATTCATTTGGTAAATGTTTCGTTCATATGGTAACGGTTTACTGGAAATTCTAGTTTTCAAAATTTTTCGTGTAGTACAGAACAAATGTTTTTTATGCCATGTTTCAAAGTATCAAAATTAAAGTACCAAATTTTATCACATACTGTAAAATCATCTTTGATTGTTACTTGTACCAAAGTCATTACCATAGCTCTTCGGTAAAAAGTACCGAGCTTTTTGGAGTAACTAATTAGCGGTAAGTTTTACTATATTCTGGAAGTTTTGACCATACTTTTTTTTTTCCTCAACTTGAACGGAAACAAAGCTGAACAGAACATCTGACAGGTTAACAATTAGCAAAAAATTTGAACCGTATTATGGTTCAAGTTACCAAAATAAAAATTCAAAACTGAATCATTTTTTTCTCAAATTAAACTATCAAGTTTAAAAGTAAAAACTTCTAAAACTCTTAGAGCACTAATCTCAGAACAAATATAATAATGTTAAAATCCCTATCAGAAAGAAAAAGAAAGTTCAAGAACGTTGTAACAGTGCACCTGCTGAGGCGCAATCGGCATGGAAAGCTTTATAAAACTAGGAAGTAATCAAGATGTGGATAATCTGTGAGATGTTTATTTTTTCATATTATAATGAAAAGAGTTCATCCTGTTAAGTAATGAAATGAATCAAATATATGCTGGACTTATCTGAACCAGTTTCCTTTAACAAGTTTGGAATAAAAGATACTATGTAATAGTTAAAGGCTTTTTTTTGTTTTGTTTCGTCAGGTTAATGATAAAAAATGAAATAAAAAAGTTCATCTTTTGTCTGGGCTAATTGGTACGCATGTCAATCATGAGAATCGCAGAAATTAATTGTATTTTTATTTTATAATAATTATATCAATTATTGTCAAAATTAATTTTATTGAATTTAAAAATATATTGATTTTGGTTTCTTTTTTAATAAAACAGAACCTTATTTTTACATATTTATAACCGCACACTGATTTTTGCAATTTTTCAAAAAGTCCCAAAAACTTCCAATTCACAAAACGTCTAGAATATCTCCTATTAAGTATTTTTGCCTCAATAAAATATTTATATTTTACACAAATGACTTCCGACAATCACCCTCTAAAATGTTTAAACTTATATATTGCATCTAAAATAGATATTAATTATTACTAAATCACACTAATTATTATTATTAAATATGAATTATTATCAAACTAATTAATATTATTAATTATTACTAAATTACTAAATCAGCCTAATTAAAAAAATATTGCTGTAGAAATTACGGCATAATATTTTACGGTAAAAATGGATTTTACGGATAATACAATCAAAATATCGGATTTTTTTAAAGCGTATTATATAATTAAACTACACCCTAATGCAGGGGTGGCGAACCTTTATACACCAACGTGCCATTTTTTCTGAAACATTGTTTGATGGGGTCATAGACGTGCCGTCAAATAGTTTTGACTTCGTGATTATTGGGAAAATAATAATACTAAATACTACCAATTCAAAACTCTTTATTTACATTTAAAAAAAAACAAAAAACATTTTGCAATGTCTCAGTTATACGCGTAATTCAACTTAAAGTAACATCAGTGTGACTTCTGTTGTTGCAGATTAGATGACAAATTATTAGGTTGCAAGATGTTAGTTTAAGCAGGACTGTTAATTTTTTTGCTAGTTATTTATTGTTAGCTTGTTTTTTATGGTTATTAATTGTTTTTTTAGCATTAATTGTTAATTTTTATTAATAATTGTTCATTATTTCGTGTGTTTTTTGTGAAATTTAATTTAATTGTTACATATGCTTCATAGTGTAATACCATTTGTGTAATAACAAATGTGATCGGTGGCGTGCCCGAAATATTGCGTCGGGTGCCATAAATGTCACGCCTGCCATTGGTTCGCCATCCCTGCCCTAATGCATAAACTACTATTAATCTTGAATGAAACAAGAACTAAATGAATAGAGTAAAAACAATAACTTACAAATCAGATAATCTAAAAATTTTATAATGACTTGTGATTGCGGTACATTAAGACAGTGGTACGCAATTGAAAAAAAATATCATTTTAAAAAAATTGAAAAAATTACTAGATATCGGATGATTTGTTAGACTAGATGAATGATGTTAACAAATTCAAAAAGTATATCCTAATATTTAAGTAAATAACTAATGACGTAATGAGTAATAAATTAACACTTTGTGGTCGTATTTTGTTGATATTTAATTGAATAAGAAAGGCTGACAACAATCATGCCACAGCAAAGGATAAATAAACATTTAAAAAAAAAACAATACGTTTTACAAGGAAAAAATTATTCTGGAAAAATTACCTTACTCTATAGTAATACATATTTACCTTTCTGATTAAAAAAAAATAAAAATATAAAAACATAATTCTGGTAATAAAACCAAAATATACGGTATTTAAACCATCCATTTGACAATTTTTCCATTCATATATTGTTATGATTTACCGAAAATTCTAGTATACAAAATCATGTTTCTTATTTCAACGCATTTAGTAAAAAATACATAACTGAAAAGTAAATTTAACCGAATAAATGGTTTTTATGCGATGCTCTAAGGTATCATGATAGAATTAACAAATTTTACCACCTTTACTAAATTTTTACCCATATTTTAAACGCTACTTTACTGTTAATTTTACCAAAATCATTTTTAAAACACTTTTGTAAAAATTACTGAGCTTTTAGGCATTTCCATAGAGTCAGAAATACAATAAATTTTAACCATTTTCTGTTGGTTTTGACTATACTTTTTTTTCAGTGTATACACTTAAAAAAAAGAGAGAAAAAAAAACGCTTTTTTAAACATGAATTCTGAGAATGTAAAGTAATAAGAAGAGTAAAGTTTCATGAGTTTCATTTTCACTAATGAAAAAAATTAATTTTTTGTGCAAGAAACCGGAAAATGCAGTTAAAACTAAAAAATTTGAAACCAAGTATCAATACGAGTACATCTAAATTGAGCAATACAATATGTGATACACATCAGCAATATACAACAGTCATGCCAAGCCGGATATAAAGTTAGATAAAGCAAACATTTACACAGTATCTGAATATGAATTTATTTTCAAGAAAATGTAAGGGCTTTTATGTGTTTTACGATCCTGGAAAAACCCATATGAGAATAAATATTTGATTTCCCTTTCTATTTTTTTTTCTACATTTGAGATAAAATAATTATCTCCGTGGGGAATCTCCCGTAATCCTATTTCGTCAAAACCTGCAACAGTAAAATACCTGGAATTTGCATCAATCAACATGTGGAAGTACTGAAACAATCGCTTCATTGTTATGTTGAAAAGTTATGTTCGTGAAACACTATTAAACTATTAATGCTGATTCATGCGTAAAGAAATGAATGCCTTAAGCTCATAAAAGTAGGCAATCAAACTTTTATTTTCCTAAATAAAATTATTACTAAACAGTATACTCTTATAGCATAGCTTTGTCTCTTTGAGATGTGGAGCAATATATGCAAAATAAATACACTTATTTGTGTTCGCAATTAAAAATTCATAAATAATAATCGTTCTAATATAATTCTTTATTTCTCAGTAGATAATATATATTTTAATACAATAATTGTTAGCTCTGTTCTTAGCTTCTTAAACGATGTACTACAGAACATAATTAATCGGTAACCTTAAAATGCAATCAACTTTTGTGTATTATGTTCAGGCATTAATCTCACTAAAAATAATTTTTAAAAGAGACTGGTGACTATTCATAATTTGTAACTTTGCGAAGTAACTGTTTTTTTTTTTTTTTTTTTTNTTTTTTTTTTTTTTTTTTTTTTTTTTTTTTTTTTTTTTTTTTTTCAATATTTCGCTACTTCGAATTTTAGTAACGAATAATGTTGTAATTTATATACTGTTAGAATTTTCATTCTAAAATTATGGAAAAATAACCGGCAGTCGTCTGTCTATCCAATTAACCGTGAAGTTTATAGTAAACAGCGTTTTTTACTTTTACAGTTTTAAAACCGTTTACAACTAGTATGATTAAAAAACCATAAATACAAAACTATGCGGTTTTTTAACCTTTTACAACAAGCATGGTTGCAAAACCATAAAAAAATTAATTGGACATTGGAACTAGGATATTCCTTAGGTAATGGGTATTGGAATTAGGTTTTGTTTTAATTGTGCTTTATCGAGAGGAAATATTGTTTTCTTAAAGCTAGGACTCGTACTACAGTTCTGTTGGTCATGAGATAAACAGATTAGCCGTCTCAGCTATAATATGTACCCTAGGCGGCTTCATTAGGTGGACCTAGTTAATGCAATAAAAATGTGGTTGTTTAAAACCGTATTAGGCAATAGCAGTTAATAAACTGTTTTTCTCACAGGTAACAGTTTCAATACCATTTTATTTATGGTAATTTGACTGTTTCATTTGAATACAGTTAAATAACAATTAAAAAAATTGTCATTTAACCATTTTTTTTTCAAAAAATTTCTGACAATGTGCCCAACAACTTAGTGTATAAAATTATTAATGTCCGCGGTCTCTTTTAATGATTGTATTAAATACTGTACGTTTTCTACAAAAATTTGATAAAAACTGTTTCACAGTTGCATTTTTTTGGATCAAATCTTATCAATAACAGTAGGCACCAAATATTTGTTTGAAACTGTAGTCATTTTTAATTTCCAAATCCAATTTAAAAGTACACAAAAAATAACTATTGACATATTGATGTCTAAAAAATTAGATTTGTTGTTTAAGACCTAAGAATATTAGGTTAAGAAATAAAATAAAAATAATTAATTTAGATTATATGAAAATAAATAAAATAAATTCCAAAAAAGAATTTTGACTTGATGATTCAATGGTAAAAAAAAAAATTTAATTTTTGGCTAATTTTAAGATCAACAAATAAATTTTGTGATACTGTAAAAGATATAAAGTATCGGCACTTTGANTAAGACCTAAGAATATTAGGTTAAGAAATAATAAAATAAAAATAATTAATTTAGATCATATGAAAATAAATAAAATAAATTCCAAAAAAGAATTTTGACTTGATGATTCAATGGTAAAAAAAAAATTTAATTTTTGGCTAATTTTAAGATCAACAAATAAATTTTGTGGGATATACTGTAAAAGATTACGGACCAAATTACGATATAAAGTATCGGCACTTTGAGTGCATAATCAGTAAAATCTAGTTTTATGTCAAATATTATACTGTCATTTTTAAAGTAATATTTATTTAATTAGAGTGATTCAGGGATTTTACGGTAATTATTATAAAAATAACAGAATATTAGATTTTTTGTTCACCCTGAGTTCCGGTGCTTTTTACCATAATTTGGTTCGGAATTTTTTACTGTGTAGAGACACAACAAAAAAGAGGAACGTAAAACTAAAAGGGAGGCCCCAGTTTAAATCGAAAAAAGTTGTCCCGTTACTTCTAAATCTATCGTATCATTAGCCGATGACGGGCTGAGCATCTTTATCTAGAATTATCTCATATCTACCTTTTAATCAACAACGTAATATTGAACAGAATTACAGCAGTGAAGAGTCACAACGAACGATTTTCTTAGAAAAACTCTTAGCGTAATAGGCTTAGAGTAATAATTACGACTTATAATCTGGATACTTGGCATATCAAGGACTGATCTTCAACTTTTACTCCATGGTGTTTGGCGAAAAACAAAGAGACAACCAATAACATTACAAGAATATCTCATTACCTGATTGTTGTAGGTGAAGGGCAGAAATAATTTTTTTCTTTCTGGAAATACAAAGAAAGAATTGTGCTTTGACACCACATCCGTTGGAAGGCGCTAATTTGTTTCGCTAAAAAAATGAGGGAAACTGACAAAATAAGAAATATCTCATCGCCAGAGCATTGTTTCCGATTTCCTCTTATGTCAATCAGCTGACTTTTCAAGCACCTGCTACGGTAGCAAAAAAGGTATAGCACAAATTTTCAAAGCCCACATGAAGCTTTGATGCTTCGCTCAAGGACAATATTTACAAAAATAAGAGCATAAAACCATAAAAAAGACGTCGGTAAAAATCAATATTTTTTCTTAATTTAAAATAATTAAAGCTAAATACTCTAATAGAATATTTTTACAAGCGAATTTTCGCTTTACTATTTTTTCAAGCTCTCAAACTGTCCTACATGATTGCGTATTTGCGTGAAAGATACATTAATGTATCAAGCTTCCTATGCCGCAGAAAAAACCATTCTTGGCAAATTCTATTTCAAGTATATGTTATGAACAAATAATGACAAGATATTATAACCTTGCTATGGAAAGAACTTCCCTAGTCATTCGCCTAGAGCAGTGGCGGTAACTTTGGTTATAAGGTTTACCTATTTCAAGTAGGGGTGTTGGGTGAATATTTAAAAATAATTTTGTTTTGTGATGGCGAGAGTAAAAGAATCAAAGGAGATAGAAACTACCCTCTTTGAAATGCGATATTTTTTATACCATAGCAACAGACGGCCTTAGACTTAGAGACGAGGGTTCTTTCTATAGACAACTATACCCTCACCATAACAGCGGCGAAATATGACAAAATTATGACAGAATTATTTCCTCTCCCCATAACAGCATTTGCCATAATTTGTTTACAGTTCGATATTTTGAAAATGAAAATTTTTTCTATCATTTGCAATTTCATAGTCATAACCTTAGTTTAAATGAACTCTTTTTTTTTTCAAATAATTTAAATTTGAAATTATTAACCTAACAGATATAGAATTTTCAATAAAAAATTTCTCCGCAGTATAAGCGTCCTCTTATGAAGTGCAAAATCAAAATAATACCTAGGAATATGAAGACACAACAATTGAAACTATCGCTGTTGCTTTAAATAAACATCGACTCAAAAACTCGAATTCAGCTTATGAACTCGATTCTAACAAAACAACTTTTCAATCATGCTAAAACCACCATAATTTTTTTGCTGATGCTTAAAAAACCATGAGGAAAATAAGTAGACAAAAGCGTCCAAATTTTAATTACTACTAAATTTTATTAATGTGCCTATTTCATTTAATTTTTAATTCTGCGAGAAAAAACAAAAGAGTATTCTAAGAGGATTCTAAGTAAAAACAAAAAGAAAAATTTAAATAAAATGTTTCTTTTAATATAAAGAAATTATAACAAATAAGTTTGTTAAAATGCTTTATTTGTGTAGTTGCTAATCTTCCTTGATCAGACAACATAAGATCATTGACACTTAAAAAAACCAACTTACGAAATTCATTTGTTTAGTAATATTGATGTATTTAACTTAATACGCAATTCTGAAACAGTAAGTAAATGCATTAACTCCATTAAACACCTGCTGCGTTGTTTGGCATAGATTTTAAAAAGAAAAAAAGGTACTCTCACCTTAGGTCCATTTTATATTCATTATCAGCAGTTAAGTATTTAGAAAGACCAAGTTATACCACATTAAGGATTATCTGGTTCTTACATATTTTTATTTATTTAAAATTACATAAATGTAGTCACAGCTTAATTCAAATATTCCTTACAATCGAATTCATAATTTACTATTTTATATACTAATACTAGACAGAATTAGATTTTTCAATTTTAAAAAAAATCACACTTAGAAACATATAAAAGTTTTTAATTTGGTAACATATTTTTTTCTTTTAAATATTTTAAATTTTTGCAGGAAATAACGAATCGAAAAAATTTCATGAAAAATGGCAGGCAGGGTCTGGGCGTATATTTAAGTTTTTAATGGCATTTCGTTTTAAATAAACGAAAACTGAAGCGAAACAATTAATTAAAGCTAAGAGTTGGTGGTTTTCTTGAATAACATCTAAATCAAATATATAATAGAGAAAATTATCTCAGACGAGCTCGAAAAATAAAAATTTGGGTGTCCTCCAGAAATGAGTCTAAACTGGTCTCAACCCCCAAAAAAACATCGGATTAAATTACATACTTTCGACCGTAAAATCCGGTTTTAATGGAACATATTATGGAACAAAATACCATATTTACCGTAATTTTTACTGTAATAATTACCAGAAAATCATTGAATCAGTCTAATAAAATAATTATTACTCTAAAAATTACTGTAATGTTTTACGGTAAAAATGGATTTTACGGTTAAATTGGATTTTACGGTTAAATTGGATTTTACGGTAAAAGAGATATTACGGTGAAACTGATTGTACGGATGATACTCCCAAAGTGCCGGTACTTATTGGCGTAATTTGGATTCAGAATTTTTTACAGTGCAATTGCTCTTCTAAAGAACCACGCATAAGAGAAAAAATAAATTCCAACGCGATTCGTTAAAACTTGTGCAATAAATGTGATCCTTATCGAAACTTTCACAAGACAAAGTGTCTAAAATTTAAAAAGAACATTAAATTTGCCAAAATTTAATATCTCTGGCGTTTCTAAACAGCTTCCTTGTTGACAGTTTTGATGACGGTGATATGGGCTACACTGTACTGTACCAATTTATTTGAATTTAATTTTTTATAACATCAAAATCTTTTTTGTACACTTCTTTAGGGTATAAGGGCTTTAAATAAGCATAATAATTAGTAGCAATTAGCATAAAATTCATTAATTATATTTCATTTCGAGAGCCGAAGTTAAAACTATTACAGATCATGTATGAAATCACCTATCAAAAATAACTAAATTTACTTGACCCTTTGACACATAATTTTTACTAAACATATTTTAATTACTCATTTCATTATTTTGTATTAATTTAGGCTAAAATAGATGAAAAATATTATATTTAGCATTTTAATAAATTATGGGCATGAAATACAGCAGGAAAACACCTTTATCTTTTTCTGCGTTAAAAGTAAATTCTTCCGGACAATGCTCACTTACAAACAATAATTTTTCAAATTTGCACTAATTTGTAATTATTTAGAGTTTAAGAAAACAGTTATTCATCACTGAAATTCCTTTAGTTATCAAAACCAATTATTGATAAGTTTTTAGTATGATAAAATTTAGTGAATAAAAAAAATTTTCAATCTACTCTTTTTGGATTTTATATAATAATACAAATATACTTCCAAAAATCCAACAGATTTTTTTAATAACTATTGGACAGTTTTTTTGTAAATAAAAAATACCAAAATACTGCTCAGAAAAAAATTATATAAAAAGGGTAAACCGATGTACCATTTGCTTCAATTGAATAAGCCTAAGTTCTATACTGCACCTACGCCTGTTATTGTCAGTCACATTAAGGGTCGCCTGTTATTGTCAGTCACATTAAGGGTCATTGGCTTTTCTAATAGAGTTTATATTTACAATTTTACTGCAACACAAAGCGATTCCTTGCATACACCCCAGTTGAGTATTTAAATTTAGTAGTTGTTTACATAAATCAAAATAAACCATCCAACTTCCCTCGTAATTTTAATAACAAAGAAACCATCAATGCATGCCTGAAAGCAGTTGTCATTTAGGGTTGAAACTTCCGAGAAAACAAAGGTACTTAACCTTTTGGCAGGACTTCCCTTATGAATATGAAGAAAAAAAAAGAAAGTTAAATAATTGCGGTTCTTTTTCTCTAAAAAAGAGCAAATAAAAATATTAAATTAAGTTTTGGTATGTATTTTCAAGCTGTAAGTATAACGGTTATAAAAAAGAATGTAAAAAAAAAAAGACATAAAACTTGCAATGCATTATGGCATATAAAAGTGGCTTTTTTAATCTTTTGTGTTTCGAAAGCTTACTGATTTTTTTCATCATCCCCTATAACATCACCATATTTCATCACCCTACAACAGTAGTTATTTACCGATGATACGCGTGTAATAATGAAAGTGGCACAAGGAGAAAATATATTCTGGTAAAATTATCGTACTGTGTAGCAATGACATTTCCGGTTCAAATATCATAATTCTGGTAATAAAAATTAAGATATACAATATTTAAACCATTTATTTATTAATTTTTCCCTTCATATGGTAACGGCTTACAGAAAATTCTGGTTCTCAAAATTTTAATTCTCATTACCACACATTTACTAAAAATTACAAAACAAAAAACAGTAAATTTAACAAATAAATAGATATTATGCCATGCTCTACAGTATCATGATGAAAGTTACCAAATTTAACCATTTTACCGTATTTTATCAAGCATTATAAAACTATATTTTATTGTTAAGTTTACCAAATCATTACTAAACCGCTTCGGAAAAAATTAACGACCTTTTTGGTGTTCCTACATTGCTAAAAACATGGTAAATTTTATCATATAATGGTAGTTTCGACCATACTATTTTTCTTAATGTAGAGAGGAGTTAAAATTTTTAACAACGAATTTTTCTTTAAAAAATATTTGTATTTAAAACTTTACAATGGGAACAGGCCCAAAAGTTATCGAATTCATCAATTTAGCCAACGCTCCTAGTTTAAAATCAATGTTCAAAGATAAAATTTAGGAGGTATTTTGGCAAGAACTAAGAGAAAATAATATGCTCACCAAAATTACGAGATTACATTTTTTCGTTTTTTATACTTCGAAACCAGAAGTACTGTATCATTTAACGAACAAAAACTTTTGCAACTGAAATTCAAAGAAAATATTTCTTCACGTTTTGTCTTAGTCTTTATGAAATATTTTTTATTTCTCACATTTAACTTCGAGTCTATTAAGAGAACCATCTTCCCCTCCAAAATTAACATTTTAGCTTTGATACTAGAAACTTAATATTTTTGTGTCAGCTATACTTATATAAGATATCCCATGCACCGAATTTCAAAAAGAATAATTTTATAAAAAAGTATGGGTGCACCATTTAAAAAACCTGATTACATATATTTGAAAATTATTTCATTTTTATTATTTTCTTTTAAATAATTTTTGACAACGACTAGAGTTTAAAACAAATTTTTTTTTTACATAAAACATTTAATACAAATGTTTTTAAAAGTTTGCTTTTACCTATGCAAAATAATAATAATAGCTCAAAATTTTTAAAATCTGATTAAAAATGTGACAAATTGTGACAAAAAAGCGGGCATAAATCCTGAAATAACATCAGTTATAAATATAGACTGTAATTTTAACCGAAAATTATTTTTAAAAAATTATGCAAGTGACATTTTTTAAATCGCGTTCAATTAAAAGAATGCTTTAATTAATGTATCCATAAATAGAACAAATTTTTATGAACTTTGACCCTGCTATGTATAGCTGACTTAAAAAAATTATCATTTTCAAAACTCTTAAAAACCATGCAGAAAGGAAGGGTGCTATGCTTATTACATCGCCACCATCGCGATGCTTATCTTGAATATTTCTTTTCGATATTAACCAAAATTAATTTTAACAAAAAATTATTTTTAGTCAATAATAATGTAATGGACATATTTAATCGTGTTTAATTATAAGAATGTTTTAATTAATAGCTCTATTTATTAATTTTTTATGAAAATCGGTTCCTAAGATCTGTGTGTGTATGTATAGCTGATTTAAAAATTAAGTTTTTAACATAAAAATTTTTTTAAAAAATTACTTATAAAACTTTTAAGACCTTCGCCCTTTCTACCATAAATTTATGTATGGAAAGGTATAAAACAATGCTGATCACATTGCCACCATCATGATGCTGCTTTTGAGATTGAGGATCCATAACATACAAGGCTAACAACTGACTGTTGCAGTAGCGCTTTTTATGTGTAGATATAAGACACCAATTTATTTATCAAGCTTTGAAAGAACATTAGTCTAAGTAGCACGAAAAAATTTCCAATCTTCGATCTATCGGGGAAGACAAAATATTGAAAAAAGCTGCTCGCTGATGTTAATTTTATTTTATAACCGTCGTTGAACAGCAGTCCCAATTTTTTCATTTACGACTATTAATGTTCAACTCCGAAGCTTTGTAAATTTGAACCCAATCCAAAAGACAAGGTTAATTAATGATTATACTGATGCTAATTGATGATTATACTGATGCTAATTGGTGATAATAATGATGCTAATTGATAATTATACAGAATGATTACACAGATGAAACCAATCTTCGATGGTTTAGGGAAGACTAATTATTGAGAAAAACTCATAGTTGCTGGATATTGATGTTTTTACCGAATGAATACAAAATATTCTATCGTTCTCATTAATATTTCATTATTCATCAGTTTTCAAAAATCATGATCTGTGCTAGGTAAAACTAAAGATTGATTAAGTCAAGATGAAAAAAAATTTCAGATTTTAACAGCTTAAAATGAAATAAAAACAATACAGCTGAAAATTACGTATAAGTTTCTATTAAAGATTCCAATTAATTAATTTGTTTTTGTTTCTTTAATAAATGCGAATCACTTAAATGAAAATTACTTTAATATTTAACATTCTTAAAAAGCATTAAAATCGCCACCTTTAGATTTTTATATATTCAAGAAATTGAATCTTATTTATCGAACATTCAATAAAACCAGCTTCTTGTTACAACCAATGTTTGTATGTTTTTTTTTCCTCCCAAAATAAATGAAAAACGTGTGATCGTAAATCTCGTGACAGACATGAAAAATTCAAACAAAAACTTACTATGCCCTTGACAGTAACGTGTTTACACGTGCTAAACTTATAGGTTATCTTTTCAATTAGAAACCGCGCAAAGGGGCAAAGAAAATTTAGCATAATAATAGAAAAATAATAGTGTAGTTACAGTCACAAGTAGCGCCACCCATTCCTATTTAAAAAAAACGATATGACATAATTAATTATGTCAAAAACACACAATAGTAAAAATCCATTAATTCACAAAAAAGAAATACAAACACGGGTCTTTGTTATTCTAAGCCGGTAAGTCACGACCAGGGATGTATGATTAAAAATGAATTATGATGTTATATTTTCGGAAATGACTTATTATTAATAACGAAATAAGCAATGCTATTCGCTATACAATGCATGTGTCTTAAGATAAGCAATTAGTTTGCCTTAGGTGTTATGTCATCATCATTATTTTTTATTTCATATTTTTATTTTTTTTTGAGAATTTATTTTATTAAAATCCTGGATGGCAGCTATTCTTTGAAAGGCGTATTATGAAATATGATTAAAGTCATTAAATAATGAAATTTTTGTAGAAAGAGAAATGTCATCGATTTCGTAATGAAAATGCTAAAAAAATAAAGCTTTCGAGACAGAGAAATCTCTGGCTTTTGAACAAAAATGCTTTTCAACAATGTATGCAGAGTAAGGAATGGATACTCAAATTTCACGAAATTTTCTTTGTTTTTGACAAAACCGTTTCCCAGCATTTGCTCCGAGCGAACATTCCGCCGAATTGACGAAATAACTATGTCTTTTCAAAGAAACGAATTTCGTCAATAGTAAAAAAATAGTTCGTCATTCTATATTTTCAAAAAAAAATAAATAAATACTCGTAGTGACTAAGTATCTAACTTTTCTAATAAGCACTTTATGGTGGGTACCATATAGCTGGGTCAATGTCCCCTTAAAAGGCTTCTACCCTCGCCTCTTCGATTTTAGGTTAAATTTTCATTTTGCGTTTTCTTGATATTTTTTTGGACTTGACAAACTTTTAATAATATTATTAGTCAGCATGCTATAATATTATATAATGATGATGCCAATATTATTAGACAGCACAATACGTTTCATAAAAGGTAATGAAAAATTAGGCGGTCGCTTTATTAGATTAGAAGAAATGGCGCTTGGCAGTTTTTAGAACTTCTTTGAATTTTTTCTCACAACTTTAAAGCAATAAAATGAAGCGATTTGTGATTTTGAATAAAGAATTTAAAACTACATGTTTCTTAAGTTTTTAAATTTTTCTTAAAACTAATTTAATTACAGTTTTAATTCATGAAAACCGATTTTGATTAGGCTAAAAAAATTTTAACGTTGTTTGCAAAAACTAGCAACTGTATCCTTATTAACTACCTATCAAAAACTGTTAACGATAATTTCAAAAATAATTTTTAAAAAAAATTGTTTTATGAGAGTCTATTTTATTAAAATAATCGATACCAACTAAAGTGAATTTATTACAAAAAACATGATTAATGTCATTAAATAATAAAATTTTACAGGACGAGAAAAAGTACGTAAACGTTTTAGCTAAAAATTATAGCTCGTAAACCAGAAAAATTGCATATCAAAAACCTTTAAAAAAGTGTATAATACAAGATTATTTTAATGTAATATTTCTTCATATTATCACAAAATTAACAAAATGAGTAACAAGATGTGTCTGAAAATTTTTCTCTCGCAAATACGTCTGCTTATAGTTATTATCGGCCGTTTATTTAAGATCTCAAACTTAAATAAACGTACAACTATGGTTTATACCTTTACACCCACCGATATCATCTTCTTACTACGTATTTTTAGTTCTCCTTCCAATGAGGTGAAACTGGTTCCCAGCGATGGCTTGTCGATATGAATTCCGCACCCGACTCGCATCGACCACAGTGCTGACGTAAAATATCCACCGTGGTAGACGGATCATGGGTAAGAACCCCCTTGAAGTCGGGCTAACCGTGGGAGGATTTTGTAGTTTTCCACTCCATGTAACACAAATGAAGGTTAGTTCCATCAAAAAGTCCTCCACGAAGTCAAAATTTCTCCCAGTACTTGATCCAGGAGTCCCCTTTTATTTTGAATTGGGTTCAAAATTACAAAACTGCAGAGCTGAACATTAGTAATTTAGTAATCGTAATCCCAAAATTGGGGCTGTTCAACGACGGTTCAAAAAAAATCAAGAGTTGGTAAATATAAAATTTATCTACGCATTATAAGATAAAAATCTTACAATTAACTGAGATATTTTGAGTAAAAAAATGCTTGACTAACAAAGCTTTACTGACTTTTAAATGTGGCATTAGACTATGTTAAATACAATTCATTAATGTTATTTTTTACAAGAATTCCATTTAGAAGAAATATTCGTAATGGGAAATGTGAGACATTTGAGGACCATATCCGATGACCTCGAAAATTAATATTCTGTGGAAAATGGAGAACTATAATTTTTAATCCCTAATTATTCTTATTTTATCATCCGGAACAAAATTCATTTCTTTAAACAAATTTTCTTTGAAACCTAGGTAACAAAATTAAAAGCAGATCATTTCGAAACAAAATTGTACTTAAATCTATTGTTAGCTTGTGATATAAAATCCTTAACTTAAATTCATGTGGATGGCACACTAGAATATCACCAATCGGGATTTAAATTCCATATAAATCGTAATGATAGAATGCCAGCAAACTAATAAGATTTGAACTACTTTTTCGAGTAACTTTGATGTGTGTGGAGCCCACGTTATTTAATCTTAAATTAAATTTAATTATGAGAGAGATCACGCGAAATTAAGAACCATCTACTTATTATTTTTTTTACACTTTGATTACACAATTCGAAAGAACCAAAGTCCTGTAAATTTAAATTATCTACACTACAAGAAAGTTCCACAGTGCAGGCAATATTCGTAGAATTTTGGCATGGATTAAGAAACAATGATTTGATTTATTGGTTAACCTTTTAATTCAACTTTTTGATTTATTATTCATTTTATCTCACGAATTGAACATGATATAGAAACACAAATGAATAACAAACAAAAAAAAATCAAGAAACAACAAAAAATCTTGTAAAACAAAAGGCGCATCTCATTGACTTAATTCGCAGAAGGCCAATGGCTGGCGATGGAGCTTGATTTATACAAATGTTATTAGAAACAACAACGTTATATGCAGAAAAATCCTGTGATATTTATAATTCAACTTAGAACACCTTTTTCAGAGAATTGCAACTACAAATTTAAACACAATTTTTTTTTAATTTAAAACTCTAAAGCAAATACAGATTACTGAAAAACAAATTTTAAAAAATCAAATTGTCGTTTTTTTTCTCTATGAAAATTACATTTCTTAAGAGTCTTTTTTTCTTCTTTTGAAATAAAAAAAATAAAACATGATGAAATTCCTTGGATATATTTAAAATAACATTATAAAACAATGAACTATGATGGGGAGAAGGTTCACCGTAAAATTTAAAGATTAAGTTCACTTAGATTTCGATCAATGACCTTTTTCAGTTATGTAAATTTTTTATGTATAAAAAACTAAAATTTTCTAAAAATGAGAGTAATTTGACAATGCTAAATGAGGCGTGAAACAGTCCTTACATGTTTAAAGACAACTAGGCAATTAAAAAAAAACACTTCAATTTATGTAGAAAAGCAAAAAAGCAAATTTCATGCTTCTCACAAAAACTCTTACAGAAAAAGGATAACTTTATTTATTTTAATAAAAAATAACCTTTAAAAAACCAGACAGAAATTGTTTTTCTAGGATTGTTTTATAGCAAACTTTTTTTAAATAAATTGATTTCAGCTACTAAATTTCTTCTGCATTTTTATGTTAAACGAAAGAGACAAATTATTAAATACAAACAGTTATTACAAGTATTACAAAATAATTAAACAAGATTAACAATTATTCAAGAATGATTAAAAGTGTAAAAGCCTTAAAGCAGAAAAACAACAGGAGATATAATGACACTAACAAACTTTTATTTACATTGAGGATTATCTTATAGCACTACACCGTTTGCGTATTTAAATGAAACGATTTCATTGAAATTAAAATTTATGTGAAACTCACATTGGAAAATTAAGAATCTGATTGGTGCAATTTATTCTGGTTCAAGCGGTGCTGTAAGAATAGTCAATAAATCTAAAAATTATGAATCGAGTAACATTTATATATTTTAATATGCATTTTTATAGCTCGTTTATCTTGGAAAATTATGTTAAAGATGAAAAAGACAAAACGTTTTCCCCCGAATAAAGAATTATGACGTCATGCGAAAACTATAAACTGGATTGTTCTAAAAGTACTCAGTCAAGCAAGTATACAACTTTCATTTTATTTATTTATTATTATTTGTTGCTCATTCCAATGAATCATACAAAAAATACAGCTATACATATTTTATAACTTGAAATAATTAGAAAAATATAGAGAGGTTTTTTAAAAGCTCTTCGAAATTTCTTTACTTATTTTTTAAAAATTTTAGAATGTACTTTTACTTGAAACGTTCATTGCGACTTGATTAACGCTATATTTTTGGTAACAAAGCTTCCAACACCTATTATTAGGGTTCATACCAATATGGCTACAATTGTCGCCAAATGTTCGACAAACGTCATTAAAATCATACGCTTGGGCGACAAATTTGTCGCCTTGAAATATGTTTGAAATTTACGAAATAGTTACAAAAAAAAATTTTTTTTTCATCGAATTCGAAAAATAGTTTTTTTCCCATCGAATTCTATGCAATTAAAAAAAATTATTGTATTAATTTTATTGTTCTACTAGAGGTAGGAAGTTCAAATGCGATATATTCAAATAGAATGACAGATAATGTCTGGTATAAAAAGTTTTAAATTTGAATGTTGAAATTTCAAATTTACATGTTGTGCTATGCTTCGCATTCATGTACTGACAGTAAAATTGTTCATCAATAAAATAATACTTTTTACTCCTTTAGAATTGACTCCATTTAAAATTTTACAGATTTTAGTTAATTAATTTTTAATATAATATTTTGTCAGCTTTTACTTTCTCTGTTTTCCTCACTTATTTATTTTTAATCTCTATGTTGAATCTATTTAGTAATATTATTTCAGCTTTTTTTACACTAAATTTTAATAAATACTAATCTTTAATCATTATGGTGTAATGAGCCTAATTAGTTTTAGGGTGTTATAGGTTTAATTAATAATTTATGATGACCATAACATGAATTGTGTAATTATAAAGTGATTAAATGAATTAATGATTAAATGAATTAAATGAATGACTGTAAAGTGATTAAATGAATACATTAATGGTCCTATTAGATCAATAAATTTTCATCACTGGTGTGAACCCTACCTATTAAAATCCTTCACTTAGAAAAAAAATATGGGCAAAACTGACAGAATATGGTAAAATTTACCATGTTTCTGTGTCTCTATGGCAACACCAAAAAGCTCGATTGTTTTTACCGAAGCGCTCGGGAGCTTTTCACGTGACGTTTTGACGCAATTTGTGTTAAAATTTGATAATTTTATCATGATACCTTAGCATGGCAGCGGGAAAAAAAAAACTTTATTTGGTTAAATTTACTACTCAGTTTTGTATTTTTTACTAAATGTGTTGTGATAAGAACTTTAACTTTGAATGCCAGAATTTCCGGTTACCATATAAATACAAACTTTTTCTAAACGAATAGTTAAAATATGTCATATTTTGGTTTTATCACCACATTTATGAGGGTTTTTTTACCATAAATGTCTTTACCGTAAGTTTACCCGAATTTTTTTTCTCCGTGTAAATAATAAATTTTATTATATTTCTCGCCGCTATTAAATAATAAATCAAAATTATTAATAAAGAAATGTGAATATTAAAGTAAAATTACTATAATAATTTAGTACATCAAACTTTCAACAAAACATAATCGTAGAATTCAATGACAAACTCTAAAATTAATAAGAAAAGGTTATTTTTTACTCGTCACGTAACTCAAATGGATATAACTTTATTTTTTTAAAAGCAAAACGTTGAACTAAAAATACTTTAGTTTGCAGCGTAACATTATACAAATACTTTTGAAATTCTTGAGCACAATTTCTTCATTTCAACGGAAAAAGACAAGAAATTAGGTTGAGTTTATTTGTCTTTTATGCTCGGAATGAATTGTCCAAAAATATAACTAACATAATTTAAAAACAAAAAATTTTAAATAAGTTTCAGAAAAACTCGCTTTTCTGAAAATTAATTTGAATTGATGTAAGAGTGAAAGAGAAATTTATATAATTGTTGACCTGTGAAGCTAAGAAGTTCGAAGAAAGTTAACAAAGCGGAACAATCTTTCTAAAAACGTCATTTTAGTTTTTGTTTTTAAGTAATCATTCTAGGAACTAGACCTTAAAAATGAAATAGTGAGAAGCAGTTAATCATATTTGGCTTCAAAAAAGCAAAAATAAATATAATTTCTAATCTTGACCTTAAAATTAAGGAATAATTCACGCTATAACCCATTTTTATTTTGAACGCAAATTTTTCTGTTCTTGAAATTGAATTACTAAGACAAGTGGATGATGACAATCAACACAACAAAAACAAAACAAAATATACTAGACAAAATTAGATCATACTACTGCATATATATGCCTTGAAGTATTATTTACAGTGTTCAAAATATCTAAATTTATTATTATTTAAGGTTGAATGTAATCAATATCGTTTTTAGACAGCAATGCTTGGAAATTTAAAATTGTTTAAGCTAGACAGAGTATATTTTCTGAAATAATTTTAATTGTAATCAAGTACCCATTTTTTCCTTTAACCTATTTTAGCTGTTTTAGAAATAATTATATATTTTAAGCTATTTTAGAATTTATATTTTTTGGCAGTATGCGAGAAGTTCGAAGTTTTCGTTGACATTTTGAATTTACCCAAATTAAACAAAGCGGGGCAAACAGAATTTTTCATTGATCTATTTTAGTAGATTTCATAGCATTCAATGTAAGGATACAAAATTTTAAAGAAATAAAACCAGTGTAAAATGCGTAAATGTCTGTTAACGCTTATTAAAACTAAACTCTATACACATAGAAATAAAACTACACGTTTTTCGGAAAGAACGCATCTCCTCTCATCAGACAGTTTCTAGATGCCTGATGAAGAAAGGCTCGATTTTCCGAAATATGCATCTTTATGTCTCGACTATTGTGTTTTAACAAGCTTGAGTATATATTCATACAAATCACGACTTGCACATTAATAGGTTCAAAAGTTAATTCAAGAGAAAAGAAAATTATTAAATTAACAAATAATAAAATTCTAGTACTACTTAAAATCGAATAACACTGCAATTTTAGTATTGCTTGTCAAATAAAAAAAATTATAACTTTAGAAGATTAGTTACCAAAGATAAAACTTTAAACAAAATGTCTAACTATCATTAAAACAACCTTGTTATGCAATGCGTGCCTAATTAAAGAATTTTTCTGAATCACTAAACTAATGAATTTCTAAAGTTAAAATAGAAAAATTGTTCTAAAAGTGCGAAGTAAAAGCCATTATTTGATTAATATCTCAATTACGTGTTTAAACTGTTGAAGCAAAACGGTAGCAAATAGAGTGAGCTGTTTCCACCGGCTACAAATAATTGAATTACAATGTCGACTTCCGTATCAATATCCCTTATAATCCTGACATAAGCTGAAAAACGCTCCATTGCTGATGCAAAAAATGTGTCAAATGACACTCAAATTGTAACATCAAATAAAGGCTCTTTTACAGTAATTGATAACATACGTCAATATTATTCCATTTTATTTATGAGGATCTGTTGTGGGAAAAATCTTACGCTTTGGTGGATATAGATAAAATACAAATTATGATCCTTCAGAAAAGAAATTTAACTTCAATTTTAAAATATGGCGAATTATATAAACCTTTTTTTTATTTACTATGTAGCTAATTTATTTATTTATAATTATAATTTTATTTATTTATTAAGTAACTTGAGTAATTTTTGGATATTTTTTGTTTAGTTTCATTGATTAAAACCAAATTTTAAATTTGAAGGTTGCATTTAAAGCTTTTTCAAAGCATTATATTTCCTGTATTCACGTATTTTAATTACTAATGAAATAAAGAAATATTTACATTTCAATTTATCTCTGTAATATGCGTTAGAAGTATGAATGTTTTTTTTTTATTTTATTTATTTATTTATGTATTTTCATTTACGTATTTTTTACAATTTTTTTCGACATAAACTATTAACTCAATTAAAAAGAACATAATATTAAATAAAGCACATTATTTACTCGTCCGTGTTTCATTTTCTCAACGGTAGGGGTAGGTATTAAAAGAGGTTGTTTCAATTTCCGGTAGAAGAAGTATTGATTTCTATTTTTTGCTTTTTTTTTAACATCATTTTTTTACTTATTTTTTAACGCAATTTATTTGTTGTCGATGGCGAAAGATTCGTTTACAAGTGGCGGCAGTTGTTCTGTTTCCGGGTACATTATACGCTGAAGTAATGTTTTGTTATCTGAAATTAAGATGTTTAAATTCCCAACAGACCCATCACGCTGAATTCTAAGGCTGGATGAAAAAATGAGTTCTGCTATGTCGTCAGAGACATCAAGACTTCTAGTAAGGGTTCGTTTATTTATTTAGGACAGATGATGAATATAATAATTTTGGATCTTAAAAGAAAGAATATCGGTATAAAAGTGCTTTATTTATTTGAACTTAATAAAATTTGGGTGGAATTAGAATTCTGTGAAGTGTTACGCTAATGCTATTTAATAAAATGTCAATATTTTCTTTGGGTGACCCAATTCTTTTACAGGGGTCTGTCTAGGTTTTTCTGAGAGGTGAATTATTTGTAAAAAATCATAATTCATTTTATTTTTATTATTATTTCATTTTATTACTATATTATTTTCAAAATAATGAACTTTGTTAAGTTGCCAATGAATGTACAAAAACATAATTTTGAAACAAAAACAGCAACACGAGATAGATTTTACTTTATTTATTAAAAAAAAACGTGTTTGTTTCCTTTATGTCTCAAAAGCTCAAATATTAAAAATAGAAAAAAACAAAACATAATTGTTGCCTTTAAGCAATTGAAATTTAGAAGGTAATTGTTGCACCCTTTTTTAACCCATTGACACAGATTAGACACCAGTGTCTCTTTTATTTTCTTTTTTCTGACACTTTAATTACATTCAAAAATATATTTTGGTTCTTTTTAATTACAAAAAACAATCTAATAGTTATTTAAAAAATCTGTTAGAAATCGGAATTATATATGAACTAAAAAAAATAATAAAAAAAAAATTCATTTATATTCAAAATGTTATCAATAATTGATTTTTTAAATTAAAAAGAAACTTCAATAGTTTCTCTTAAATAAGAGAAAAATTCAAAAATTATTGTTTGGCAGTGAGTCATGTTTGTAAGATTTTACCTTAAACGCAGAAAAATACACCGGTGTTTCATGACCATGAATTATTAAAGTGCTAAATATAATATTTTTACTTATTTTGTCCTAAATTAATACAAAACACCGAAAAAAGTACGAAAAATATGATTAATAAAAGATTCTGCGTCAAAATAATAAATATTTAGATAAGATTGTTTGGATTCGGATAAGCCTCATTGATGGCATTCACAACTTTTAATTTTTCAAAAATATTGAAATTTGACTTTTTTTTGTATTTATATTTAAAATAGAGTATGGTATAGCATTTGAAAAACACTTGTTAGCAAAAATCGTTAATGCTGTATTTCATGACCATGAATTATTAAAGTCCTAAACATAATATTTTTACTTATTTTGTCCTAAATTAATACAAAACAATGAAAAAAGTACGAAAAATATGATTAATAAAATATTCTGCGTCAAAATAATAAATATTTAGATAAGATTGTTTGGATTCGGATATGCCTCATTGGTGGCATTCACAACTTTTAATTTTTTATAAATATTGAAATTTGACTTTTTTTTTTATTTATATTTAAAATAGAGTATGGTATAGTATTTGAAAAACGCTTGTTAGCAAAAATCGTAAACATTCATGGTTGATTTGCTTAGATTAATTGACATTTTTTACCCAAGGACACAAAACATGTAAGAATGATCAATCATTAAAGAATTTAAAATTTTCTGATAAAGCATTCATTTTAAAATTAGCCACCAAGAATAATTCACGAATTACATTCCAGCCTTGAACATTGAAAAGATCCCTATTTTCGTTTTCCATGTTGTGATTTTAAGTGGAACTAATTTTCAGCTATTTGAGGGCGGACATTATAATAGCAGCAATAAATTACATCACTTAAAATTTTTTTCAAAAAGAGCCAACTTGATAAATTATCCGTAATTTAAAAGATTTGAAATTAAGGAGCGCTTTATGTAAATGAAGATATTTAATTTGTTATGATGGTTTTCCCACCTGGATTTCAATTTAACATAAACCACAACAAACCTTGAACTTGCCAGAAATTATTTAGGTTATTCAATTGGAACTGCGCAATTTACCTATCACATAAATCAGACAAGTTGAGGCATTATGGAAATTTTATTACTTTGCCTACAAATTAAATAACTGATGAACAATATACTTTAGACAGGAACTTCACAGCCAGAAATTATAAGATTACTACAATCAAGCAGACTTTACATGGAGAAAAAAGAATTCTAGTAAAATTAGCATACTGTATGTAATAATATTTCAGGTAAAAAATATTTAAATAAATAACAAAAAACATAATTCTGTTTGATAATAGGGATGTAATGAATATCTGGCCACTATTTACTTGGGTCAAACATTCGTTCGAATGTTGGGCACATATTCGGCTGAATGTCCGGCAAAGTATTATTTGGAAAGGTATTTTTTTAAAGTTTTTTTAGGTTGGGGGGATTTGAATAGAATTTATAAAGAATAATATAAAATCGTATTTTTTACTACACATTATCAGAAATTGTTTCTACATATATTTAAGCTCTAAAACTTGTTAATTTATGTTTTGAAAGACAAACGGGAAAGAGAAATTTGAAGAATTGAAACTAGATTACTTTATACTGAGCCATGAGTTTTGTAAAGCTGATTTTTTAAAATTATATTCAAGAAGTCAAACACTTTATGTTTTGAAAATTGAGAACTTTTTTTTCTCATTTGTTTCATTTTTGCCTGTTTTCCGTTATTATAATTTTTTTTTTCCAGTGCGGTATGACAGACAATCAGTAACATAGAAAACTGTGATTCGAAAGGTTTAAATTATATTTCAGAACTGAGGGAGAAAAAAAATTTCGATTTCGCTTTTACGATTTTTATTAACTTTTCTTTTTATCAGCTTTTTTAGTATGACAGCATTTTTTAAAGAGGATTTCTTCAAATGAACGTTATTCGTTTATGGTCACTTTTTCCTAAAATTTCGGCTATGTTAAATTAAATTTTAGCGTTAAATATTTTGTTGAAAAATTAAGAACGATTATTTTTTTTTGTTTCCATTTAGCTATTTCTATCTATCTTAGATTATTAAAAACTTTTTTTTTTTTAAATAAAGAATCTTTGAAAATTTTAGAGCGATTCATTTCAAAAATAAAAAATGAAGGATTCGTTTCTAATATTTTTTTTTGGGGGGGGAGGCAATTCTAACATTACGTAAGCACCTAACTGGGGGTAGGGTGTTTGTAGAGTGCTTACTTTTGCTGACAAAGGAAAGGGGAGGTGGTGTGAGCAATGTTGACGTAAGACACTAAAATGCCCTTATTTTAAAAATGTTGTCAAAAAAACAAAATTACTAAAACTTACACATAAAAATTTTTAACTGTGGAATAAAATTTAAAATCAGGTAAAGAAAAAAACTGGAAAAAATTTCTTCAAAGAGTTTCATTCATTTTTTTAAATACAAAAGATTCGAATAAATTATTCTATTCAAAGTTTTATAACATGAATTAAAACTTAAATTTTGTTTATCGCAAAGTTGCATCTTTTTATTTCAATTTAATCCCGAAACGAGATAATAACAGTAAAAATCAAAGTTAAGCCAAACACAAAGAAGGTGACACTTTCTTACATCAATGAAAGAATTCGTGCTTGACTTATTCTAGTTGACAACACGGAAGGAGGATCCCAAAATTGCCACACACAAAAAAAAATGCTTACACAATATTTTGAGTGCCCCTTTAAGGATCAGTTTCTGTGATAATATAATTTATGAAAGGCCCGTTACGAGACCCAAACCTCTCCTAAAATGACCCCTACTCTAATCGAAGGGTTTTCCCCGAGAGCACCCCAATAAGATAACATTAAATTCTTAAAATATCTTCCCCATTAATTAAATAAGAAAATTCTGACTATTTCCACATCCAAAATGAAGGAAGCAAAAGGATCGGAAGTGTTCGTGTTCCACTCATAAAAACTGGTTTCATGGATGGATGATCTGAACGATAACGGATGAGTTGGATATAGGTTAAGGAGGAAGTTAACTTTCTCCAGAAAAGACCAAAAGATGCACTAAATATAGGTAACATGGCATTCGGTGAGATTACAAAGCAATTATTATTGTCATTTTGTTTGCAAGTTCTTGCTCTCGTGCTATAAAAAATATATATTTACTAGCCGATCTAAAAATAATAGTTTCCGTCTATTAGGAAATATGGCCGCAAATGAAAAATAAGGTGGGTTTTATTTAATCATCAATCCAAACCTGTATTTTAGACGGAGAAAAAAAAAATCTGGTAAAATTACTGTTTTTACCGTATAGTATAATAATTACATTTTTGATTTAAAAAAAAAAAAAAAATATTTTTATAAAATCAAAATGTGCGGTATTTAAACCATTCATTTTGGAAATTTTTCCGTTCGCATGATAAAGGTTAACCAGAAATTCTGATCTCCAAAATTTTAGTATCATGATAAAAATTACCAAATATTACCCCATTTACCAAATTTTATCACAATTATAAATCCATATTTTAGTGTTAATTTTACGACAATCATTATTAAAGCGCTTCAATAAAAATAAACGATCTCTTTGGTGTTTCCATAGAGCCAAAAACACGTTAAATTTTACCATTTTCAGGTAGTTTTGACCCTCTCTTTTTCATCAGTGAAAATGAAAACTATTAGTAAGTAATTATCCTAATTTAAAATTTAGTTTGATGCAATTTTTAAACTTCCTTTAAAAAAAAATGAAAAAAGAAAGAAAAAATTCATCAGTTTGATAAATATAGACCAAGTGACTTTCTTAGTGTTCTTCCACTGTCTCTTTTACTTACATCTTTTCCGGAAAAATTCCGGGAGCGTTAAATTTTACCATTTTCTAGTAGTTTTGACCCTATCTTTCTTCTCAGTGAAAATGGAAACTATTAGTAAGCAATTATCTTATTTAAAAATTTAGCTTTATACAATTTTTACATTCTTAAAAATCATTTGGAAAAAAAATGAAAAAAGGAAGAAAGAAATCATCAATTTGATAAATATAGAACAAGTGACTTTCTTAGCGTTCTTCCACTGTTCCTTTTACAACTTTTCCGGAAAAAATTCCAGGAGTGTTAAAGTACTATTAGAGTAAAATAAATGCTTTTTCATGCAATAAATAACTCACTTGTTTGCCCTGTTCCTCTTTTAGGTACATCTTGAAAATTCTCAGAATTTTCACTAATGATTCTCTGGGTGAACTGTACCTGTCTACGACTTCGAGTACTTCTTCCTGGCAGTCTCGGTAATTAGCACATCCAGGAGAAAGAGAGACGCACATTGATTCGAAGTACAAAATTTGGTGCGTGAAAAATATTGCAAGATCTTCAGCATTTTGTTTCGAAATGGATTTTGATAAAGGATCAAGTTTCAACACACGAATTACGTCATCTGGATTCAGGCACTGAAAAAAAATAAGAAAAATTAGTGAACTAGTTAATTTCACATTTTAAAATTATTCAAATTGTATTTATTAAAAAAAAGACGAAAAAAAAACACTAATTTAAAGATAAAGAAATAAAATGGGAAATCGGTGAATCAGTAAATCGGCATTGGTTTGGTTTAAAGGTTTTAAAGTTTTATCTTTTGTTCCTTTTAAAGTTTTATTGAAAAGTAAATTTATTTTATAACCGTCGTTGAACAGCCAACCCAATTTTTGGGTTTACGACTACTAATGCTCAACTCCTTAATCTTGTAATTTTGAACTCAGTCCAGAAGACAAGGAAACTCCTGGATCAAGTATTGGGAAAATTAGCCTTCGTGGAGGACTTTTTGATGGAACTAACCCGCATTTGTGTTACATGGAAAGGAAGAACACGAGGACCTCCCACGGTTAGCCTGACGGCAAAGGGACTCTAACCCATGATTCATTTCACGTCAGTACTGCGGTCGGTGCAAGACGGATGCGGAATTCGCATCGACCAGCCATCGCCGGGATCGAACCCGGTTCACCTCATTGGAAGGCGAACGCTCTATTCCATGAGTCATCGTGGCTCATTGTAAAGTAATTGGCAAATGACCACAGTGGTCCAAGAACCATTGCTCAAAATTTTTTCGACATTCGCTCATAATTTTTTTCCAAAATATTTCATTTTAATGACATTTACCATTACAGAGAATGCTGATAGAGATTATTTGCTATCCAAAAATATGTATTTTTATCAGCAAATAAAATTTAAAATTAAAAAAAGATACTGAATTATCGACTTTGGTAGAATTGTTTGTAAGAAGCATAATTTCATTTGTTTCCCCTTTAAGATTTTATTTTACTTCTAAGGTTTCATTATGAACTTATTGTCATAATTGTGTCACGAACTCAAAGTATTGGTTGCGCGAACCTTACGTGGTACACGAACCATAGTTAAAGAACCTTTGCTCAAAATTCTTTCAACTTTCGCTCACAATTTATGTACTATGTTTCATTTTAATGACATTTATCATTACAGAAAATACTGGCAGATAATAAAAAAAATAATATATTTTTTAAGATTTTATTTTTCTAATAAAATAAAACAAGTTAAAATAAATATCGAGCTATATATTATTTCACGCCAAGAGCATTCGAAACTAAGAAGCAAATTAAATTTCAACCCCTTTCTTATTTAAAAAAAGAATAATGGGTATATTAACGTGGAGTTTTCCTACGCTTTATTCATAGGAAATAACATCTTAAACAATACTTTAATTTTTGAAAATAAAAAAAACTACAATTATCTATAATCGAAACCTTTAAGTACTGATAACGCTATAGTTCCATAAACCAGGAAGTTCACAAGGTCACAATACTATAAACATTATCTCAGCCGCGCCCACAATATCCGAATTGTCCTCTAATCAATTACATTGTTGAACAAGTCTATAAAAAGATATAGGAAGTAGGGAACGATGTACGGGGGAGTCGCAATACAGTGATGTAGGATGTAAAATAAAAATAAGTTCGATAAAAACATGATCAATTTTTAACAATTGATTTTTAAATACAATCTTAGCTAAGAAAAAAGGACGGCACTTAAAAAGGTGAGCTCGCGGTATTTTTAGTTCCTCTGACACGAGGGCTTTGAACTGCCCCATTAGAAAGGTATAGGCGCGTACCTTTCGTGTTAACTAGTTTTTGTTGCAAATGGGAATCCCTTTTCAAATCGATATTCGTTGGCTGGCCTGATCGATTTATATTTCTATTAACTGTTTTGGCGCATTTGACTGCTGGGATATTGATCAACTCCGATGAAAAGGTATAATATCTAGATTAAAACTAAAACAGGCTTATACAGATATCACACCAATGTTAATAATAGCTTGTATTGTTTTATGTTTTGAAAATTTGCTTTCATCGCACAGTCGAAGACTGTTATTACGAACCTTTATACAATGAGATCCCATGATTTAAGAGAATATTCTTAATAAATGGTTCGTATTTCAAAAAATAAATAAATAAATAAAACTTAGATAAAACTATCTTTTGGTACAGAGACCACAAATCTAAGTTAATGATAAACTTTACATACTCTTTTGAAAATTTATTTTGATAGTGTTCAAGAAAAAAAATGTATTTGTTCCAGCACGGAGCAAAAAACCCTGGTAAAATTACTGTACTATATGGTAATAACATTTCGGAGTAAAAAAAATCATAACGTTAGTAATAATACCAAGATATATGGTATTTAAACCATTCAGTTCGTGGTTTAGTATAAATAATACTTATTTATTTCTGGCCGGAGAAAAAAAATTCTAGTAAAATGATTTTTATGCCATGATCTCAAGTATCATAAACAAATTACCATCTTCTACAACATTTACCAAATATTGCCACGCATTATAAAACTATATTTTACTGCTATTTTTACTAAAATCATTATCAAAGCACTTTTTAAAAAATTAACAAGCTTTGCTATATTCCCATTGAGCCAGAAACACAGTAAATTTTACCGTATTATTTTTCTCAGTTTGAAAATCTGGTATCTTCGAAAGCGTTTAAAAGTTCATTATTTCAGAATATTCCAACAATATGTGCACAAAATCAATGAAGACTTAAAATGTAGGTAATCATTGTTTAGGTACGTGCATTTTCTTTAGCATTTCTCATTTGGTATTCGTGAATAGATTTATGCAAAATAGTATCTAGCTCTTGTTACTTTGATTACTCATGTGTTTGCTCACATTTTGGATTGTAAACGTTTCTGAATGACAAGTCCGATCTGCTCATTATTTTATGTTTGCACGCATATGATTATTACGCAAAAAAAATTTTTTATTCAATATTTAGCGATAAAGAAGACGTTGACAAAGCTTTCATAAATAGGTTTCGTATCCAAAAAAGTATTGTGATGCGAACAATTTCCGAATTAAATTAAATGATAAACTAAGTACCTTTCTTGTTGATTAAAAAAAATGGTGGATAGACTTAATTTAAACATTTTCTTGCGCAAATTTTTTTACATTAGTTTTTTTCTTCTCATTTTTCTTTTATTTTTTTTTTAATCATTTCATCTAAATCATCATGATAATTTCAGCCGATTTGGGTTTAACATTCATCCCGATTTTACGAAGGAAATAAACTCCTATGTATCTGATGCTTAACCATTGTCATTTATTACCTTCGATTTAAGAAGTTAAGAAAAACTAGGGGGAAAAAACGTTAGTTTTTTAAATGAAAATCAAACATCTAAATAAAAACAATTAATTTACAAAATATCTAAATTAAATTACTAAAAACTTAAAATTAAAATATTTAACATGAAATATTAACAAGACTAATATTATTTTGTTACGATGACACGATAAAAAAAATAACACGATAAAAAAATATAATACACTGTAAAAAAATTTGAAAAAGGAGCNTTACTCATAATTTGTGAATATAAAATAAACATTAAGTCACTTTCTTTCAACCAGGGTCCGCTTTTGCGAATTTGGGCAAATAGGGTCCGTTATTGCAAAAAAAACTTTTTCAAGGAGTTATTAAATAGTAAAGACATACAAGATTATGCTCAACACTGTAAATATATAATTAAAAAAATTTAATTTTAAAAAATAAACAGCTATTGCAGCTACTAAATTAGCGATGCAACATATAAATATTTGGTATTTAGCCTATACTGCTTAACGCAGAATATTCATTTCGGACGAATAAAGGAAGAAGCGTCTGCGAAGACAAAGTTCGTTTACATCTCTCTTTCTCCCCCCCCCCTCCTGGGAAGGGTTTATTGATTAACAAAACAATAATGAAGATTAACAAATTTTTGAAGGGTCCGATTAAAGGATAAATTAATTTGTGAAGGGTCCATTTTTAAGTTAAAATATTTTGTAAAGGGCCCGTTTTTATGAAAAGGTATTTTGTGAAGGGTCCGTTAATGAATCCAAATTTCTTCTAAATAGACCCCTGATTATGTATCTGAATTCAACAACAACATTTAAAAAAAATATTTCACCTCTGATATACTGTTAACTAGACACAACTAAGAACCTGCATGATGAAATCTACAGAAATAAACACTTTCATCTTAAGTGAAATTAACAATGCCTTTACTTAGACAAGTATATGTTCTTTTAATCAGCTTAACCCAGTGACTTAAACTTAACGTTTTATGGTAAAATGGAAGGTTTTATTGAGCAGCAGAAGATTTATTAAAACCAATTACACATCCTCATGGTCATCAAAGTATTCAAAATGTTCGTCAGACCATTTCGCCATTTTGAAAAACAGCCCGTACCGGTTCGTTCATCACTTTGCCGTACTTTTTACGTTCTTTTTATTGCCAAATTCGATTTCTATGCTTTATATGATGATTTTGTGTAATTTAACGGATCGCAAGATCTAAAGGAGAAATTGAAAAAGACAAAACATACACATTAACTACGCCATCAAAAATTACCGAAGCGATTTCGAAATCTTCTTATAATTTAATCGAGAATTTTTATTGTTATTTTTTTTTATTTAAATATGTGGAGATAAAAGCAATAAAAATATTCTAACTGAACGATAAAAAAAAGTAGGATACCCAAGTAGGATTAGAAATGTTAAAGAAAAACAATTGTTTATGAAATACAAAGGTTTCGATCGAGGTTTTATAAACAAAGAAATTTTTCACCTGATTACAAAAATACTTCAAAGAAATATGTGGCGAATCGAGATAGCTTTCCTATACACAGGTCTAAACTTTGTTGAAATATTTTCTCTGAAAACCTATTGTTCAAGTAAAAGTATTTCCACATTGCACTGATAAATCATTTTTGTAGCAAGAACTAAAGGCATATCAATATAAAGAACGGTTTTTCTCTGATAAACATTAAAAAATTTAAATTGCTAATTTTAGTTTAGCCTACTTCGAAATGTTTTTCGAAGACTTTATGAAACTACGATTTTTTTTTTCATTACATTGGTCTTTTTTTATTGTTTAATTTAACTTTGATCCTTGAAAGTTTATTATTCAAATTGAATCGATGGACAAAAATATATTCATAATTTAACTCATATAGCTTTTCACAAACAAGAGCTTTCAAAAACAAAATAATATGAACAGTGCTTTTCTGACTAAAGGAACAGGCTTTCTTTTAGCTGCAAATGTTATGAAAAATTTTAGATAGCTGAGCTATTAATATATTTTGAAAGATCAGGATACTGTTCAAAATTTTCAGGAATAGCGTAATTGTTGGGGGTTGGACCACCGCAGATTAGAGCCTGGGTTTCTAGTCTCTTATTTTAATGCTATTAAATATATTTTCTTAGAATATATGTTGAACCAATAGTACTACAAATCAGACGAAAGAATCACATGACACACGTCTCACGAGATCTTAATTTCTTTATTTTATAAGATCGCACTCGAGTAGATGTCAATCAAAAGTAGTAAAAAAAGAGATTACTTATTGCCAAATTTTAAATTTATAGTGAAATTATTAAAAATAAAAAACTTTATAAAAATCGATAAAAAACGTTCCCTATTTGAATGGTTTAAGTTCTGGCAATGAGTAAAATTACTGTTTATTTATTTCTTCGTATAAAATCACACTATCTGTTTTCCTTTGGTCAATTTTTTTTTTTTTTTTTTTTTTTTTTTTTTTTTTTTTTTTTTTTTTTTTTTTTTTTTTTGAAGTACAGATGATTTTTTTTCACAACTAGGTAATCATCTATGTCATTACGATTAACACATTAACAAAATGTTCTTGAATAAAATTACAGTAACTGTATATTTTAAAACTAAATGTTGTTTTTGTGGAAATTATTGACGTTTAAAAAAATAATGAATGATAAGCGATTACGGAGGTTAATAAGAGGAGCAAGCCTCCTAGTTGTTTCTTTTTTAAATCATGAATGGTGACAAATATTCCATTTATCTTCCAGCAAAAACAGAAACAAAACAGATAACCCTCTTAATAAAATAAAAACTAAGCCTAAAAATTGAAGGAACTAACCCCTGTTCGCATACCCAAACAAATTTTGTATCGAGTAAATATGAGTAAATTTAAAAATTTCAATAATTTTTCAATAGAAATATAAAGTTAAAAATATTTATTTTATTAATGAGATAAATTCAAAAAAAATTAAAAATTGCTGATATTAAACATAGAAAGAAACGTTAAAATTGTCCACCATTCATATTATTCAATAAAAATTTTGCATTGGGTAAAAATTTTATCATTTCCAAATGCTTTTACTGTGATCTTTCAGAACATACTGACAGTTTTGCTATGTTAAATTGTCCATAATACTTCCAACTGAAAGAGAGATTTAGTGATATCATAGATTTAGTATTGCATTAATCACATGATTTTGTAAATTCCCTAGAAAGTAAAAATAGATTAAGCAATAAAGAAAAAGTGACAGATAGATTTATGCGATAAAAAATTTTCGGCTTAATAATTATGATTATTATACATTAGAATAATTACTTAGGGCACTTATTTCTATTAATATACTTATTCATATTAATATACTTATTCATATTACTATACTTATTCATATTATACTTATTCTTGATAATATACTTATTCATATTAATACACTAATTTCTATTATATATTAATTTCTGTATAGTTACTATACTCAAAATTATTTTCTATTAATATATTCTTCTTAACTTTGAAACTTTAACGAGACTTTTCAGAAATCAAGTCTGTCAGCAAGTCTTTCAGTCAATGCAATGTTTAAGTCATGCAATGTTTTGAGATCATATATTTAAGGTTGATTTATAAATCAAGGCTAAGTAGATATTTTTCTGGAGAAAAAAAAAAATAAAAAATACCAATAAAGTAATAATTTGATTTTTTCTAAGTAAACATGTCAAACATTCTTGCAAAACAAAATATATGATCTTTTACTTTCAATTAATGTTTTTATGACATCGAAATAATTGGATAAAAGCTTTAAGTTTGAACTAGACAGCCACTACAATGTTACATATAAAACATTAAAAAAGAAACATAAAATACATTGAATATGTACCTATTTAGTAAAAACGAGCAAAAAAAAAATTATGTAAAAATAAGTAATAAATTTAATTAGTACTTATACAAAGAACTGAAGAACAGTTTCTCTGAACTTGTAATGTACCAGACGAAACAAATATTATTCAACAATTGCTCGAAATAACAAGAAGGTATTTCAGTCAATCAGTTAATGGGTTTTATTGTTAAGATACAATATCACGCGAAAATTTTCAAAACAAGATTATTATTTAAAAGGGCTCAAAATAAGTGCAAGAAAATACTTTTAAAAACAAATACTAAATAATACCATTATTTTTTTCATTGTTTTAATTATTTATGGAGAATATTCTACTCACACTGAAGAAAGTCATGCGAATTAATTAGGAAAGAGAAAGCTCCTAATTAATTTTCATGGCTAAACTATTTTCCAGTGACTAAGCTAATAATCATTAAAAAAAGGCAGTAGCAAGAAAAGTAATTATAAGTATTTGAGTTATTGTACTGATAAAACGAATCACGGGAGACAGACATAATAATAGTTGCAAACATCGAAAATATTATCGTAGATTTGAAGGCCATAACTTCATTGTTCAAGTTGTGGGACATTTTCCTCTTATTTGATGCAAAGGAGGCTGCTTTGTTTTTTTAAAAAAAATCTTAATAAAACAATAATGTATTAATCATTTAAAAAAATTGCAATCTAATAAAAAAAAAGAATTTCATAAATCATTTAATGACCATGATAAATGTATGAGCATGACTTACACAGTCAGCATCATACATTTATTTAGTAAACGAAGATGAGTGTGATGTCACCACGTTTATAAATGGAGTGACATGTAAGTAAAAATATCATCATTACAAATCCACTCAAACACACGTTCAAAGAACAGTTCACTGTAGCAATCGGGTGATGGTGAATAAAAGATGAGTTAAATGAGCGAACAACTACAACATCAGGTGTTGCTCTGTTTGGACATTGATTTGGTTAAACTTAGCTGAAATGTCTTGGAGAGGAAACTTTCATGAGTGGCTCAGGAGAAAAATTTAAAGTTCGACCTTGTAACGGAGTACAATTAAACAGCCAGTTTAAATTGCATATAAGCCTGGTCTTGTACTTGAGAGCAACCAGTTGGTCAATTTAGAAGCCTGGTAATCGTAATATTAAACAAGCTCTATCGCTTTTTGAATCAGTCTGAATATTGCTAAAAACATAGAACATGAATCAATGAAAGTGATTTGCTCAGTTTACTTCTATCTGGGATTGTAACTACAATGATATGTAGTCTGTACTATCTTACCACAGTTATAAGGAGAACCGATAAGCAGCCAATAACTAACAATGTTAATAGCCAATAACATAGTAAGCAGCCAATGACTATAAATGTAAAAAATATGAAATTATGTAGGCAACTGTTGACCCTTGAAAACAAATATAAATAGGGGAATACTTGAAAACAATAATATACACATACATATACACCGAAGAGCCATTACATTATGACCACCCTCCATCTATAACAATGGGCTCGCCCAGGTTTTCATGGTTTCTCGCCCAGAAACAATGTTTTCATGGGGCACATTAGGACCCATAATCCTTATAGAACAATTCCTGACGTCTGTAAGTTACTTGAACATAGTGCAGACCAGGTTCACCCATTCATGGCAACAGTTTTTCTTGCGAATCGTTAATGGTGTTTACCAACAGGATAATGCGCCATGTCATAAGGGTCGAATCGTCATGGATTGGTTCGAGGAACATTCTAGTGACTTTCAAGTCATGTCTTGGCCCCCAAATTCACCTGACCTTAATCCAATAGAGCATTTGTGGTCCTACTTGGAAAACCAAATTCGTGCTGCCACGCTACCCCCTCGCAATGTGAGGGAATTGCAGGACCAGTTGGTGAGCACTTCGTACCAGATACCTCAAACTACCTATCAGCACCTTGTGGAATCAATGCCACAGCGGGTGCTAGCAGTTTTGAGGGCTAAAGGTGGTCCTACATGTTATTAGCAGGGTGGTCATAATGTAATGGCTCTTCGGTGTCAATATATCCCTTTCAATATTCTTTGCTTGAAAAGGGTAAAGTTTATCCATTGTTAGAGCTACTGTCATGTACATAAACACCCCCTTTCCTTAAACTAAATATGGTTAGCATTCCACAAAATAGGTAGTCAAATATTATCTATGGCAGAAAAGATTTCAAAATAAAAAATCAGATAGAGTATTGGGGGAGGGAGAAAACATCGTATAACGTAACATCCTTTAATGTTTCATCGCGTAACTTCTTTTACTGAAACAATCACGGCATTCACGCCTCTCCAAATATACAAAAATGGATTTCGTTTCCTTCTAAAAAAAACAAAAAAAATATTGTCTTTTTTTATATGTTTACTCACGAAACAATATATGGATTAACACTAAACTTCGTTGCAAAATGACATGCTAGAACAACAGATTTTTTATCCACAAAATTTTAGTTGTAAATATCTTTGTTCCGGGTCACCAATGAGAAACATGTACGATGGCGAAAGACATTTCTGGATGTCCAACATTTTCCGGCATAGCAGTGCCTTATATTTATATTTCCCAGTTAAAGGAATTTGACCACGCACGGGCTAGGTTATACCTTGTTTTCACTAGCAATTTTAAGCTTTCGTAAGGTACTAGAGCTTGCTTAAACCTGCTAGTAGGAACAAGGTTAAGAATAATCGCAGTTAATTTAGTTTTAGTGACTACATATCTTATCAACAAGTCCTTTCATGATAGGAATTACTTCAACGGAACGAGTCTTACGAATTGCTTTTTAATTACTACTATTGTCTGTGCCGTATTTTCAGTAATAAAACGCATTTGTATTCTTCTTATAAAGCATTAAATTGAAAGAAGAAATAAAAACGAAGAAAACTTACGTTTTCCATAAGCGTTTGAGGATAAACATATGCTTTAATGGTACGAAGAGCGTTATATACAACTGCTAATGTATAAACAGATGAAATTGAATAATCAAAATATTAAAAAAGAAAAAAATTGAACTGGCAACACGAGGAACAACTCACATTTCAATTGAAAATAGTTGCACGTACAGTTTAAAACACGCATTACGAACGTTTGATGTAAACTAAAATGACAATAAATTCTGCATAATGTGTATATTTAAAGACTCAAGCAATCGATAAACTTTTTAAGGTGTTGATAAATATGCACAATGTTCTTTTTACTTTAATACTTATCTCTCAAATAAGATCAGTCAACTAGAACAACATCGAACTTGAATTTAAAGCAATTTTAAAACGGGGGAGTTAAATTGACAAAGAAATGATACAGAACACTTTAGAAGAATAAATCAAGCGGTGAAGCGAAAGTAACGATTCAGGAAAACACGTGTGAAAAAATCGGGTCAGATAGCAAAAGTAATAGAGGTGTAATTGTTCGGTGCGTAACCTTGGCCGTTCGTCCAGTTTCACACCAAACTATTTGAGCTCTGGATTCAAAGAGGTCATCTACCTTGGTCGTCAGGCTGTCTGATGTTGTAACAGGTAGAGCCATCTGATGATGCTCCTAATGATCATCAGGATCACGATTTTGTGACAGAATCAAAATTGCAATTGAGACTTCAAGACAGTTTTGAGAACAATGAATAAGGAAAATGGTAAAGGGTTATAATTTTTAGACGACAACGACACTGAACCAGCCATGATATCGGAATTACATTATTTTAAAAATAACGTCTGGTTAGAAACATCTTTTATTCAGAAAAAAAATGACAAAAAAAATATAATATAATGGTTTGTTATTAAGTAGGACATATGTCAAAACTAGGAACCCAAGTTCAAATAACATCCGAACTGTCGACTTGGTTTGATATAGTCAATTGAAGTATTATGATGAGTGATTATTTTAAGTTTTTTTGTAAAATTATGAAAACTCTACTCAGGTTGTGAACATGTGAAAATAAGAACCCGATTTTTAGATGGAAGGGACACAAAAACAATGTCCTCCAAGGAGTTATAATTTTAAAATTAAAAGATAAAAACGCATTGACTCCTTTTTTTCAGAAGTAAAGTTTGGTGATACAATATTTTATGAAGATCCCCTTTATACGAAAAAATATTTGGCGATGAGTTCATTTCAATGATAAAAAAAATTGTGGGCACAGTCTGTTAATGCTCCTAAATATTTGTTAAAATGAACCCTTGATATAATCACTAACTAATAACAATAAACACTTTTAATATGGATGTGTCTGTTGTTGTTTCTAATGCCACTGCCATAGCAGCAAGCTGTTTTGGGAAACTAAGCAAATTTAAGGCAGAGGGTGCGTTTCTTGTTTTTCAGTGGTGCCATATATGGCCAAGAATACGACTTCAGCCTCATACACGTCACATTCCGTTTATAGGGCGGACCCATTCATGCATCTATTGATTCACAGATCGTAATTTTAACCTGAACAAGAAACGATTAATGTCTGATTCAGTACCCCCTGAGGTATAATTTGTCATGGGAACAGAACTTTGTGCCCCGACAGATTTAACGTGCACCAGTCAACTTTTACTACACGGGAAGTCTTCGGCCGGCTACGATCGATCTCCGATCTCTTGTACATGGGCCAAACACCCTACCAACCAGGAAGTCCCTGCCTTGGCTGCGTCTAAATACGAAAAAAATAGGGTAAAGCTAATATATGTGTAAATGCTAGATTAGTAACAGCTTTAAAAAAAATGGGTCCTTAAACTACTGCCCAGGAGGCCACAGATAATCAACGAGCATCTCCGATCCAATCCAAGGTAGCAAGCCTAGCATGCCAGATTGTCTAGCTAAGGAAAGAACTCCCCTTCTTATTAATCTCGAGTAGTGGCGGTGACTATGGTTACGAGGTTTAACTATTTCTAATAGGGGTGTTGGGTAAATATTTAAGACAAGTTTCAGCTCGGGTTGACGCGACAGAGGAGAAAAAGTGAGAGAAGCTTCAATCTTTGAAATGTGCTATTTCTTGTTTAAAATTCAAGAAAAGGCCTTAGACATTGTGACGAGGACAGTTCTTTATATAGACAAACTATCTGGCTTACCACAGTTTATTTTAATTATGTATTGAAATGTACCATTAAAAAAAATCTCATAAAATAATAATTAGAAGAAACACAACATGGAGTGTTTTAAGTCAACTGAATTTAGTTCTTAACCTGTAGTTCTGGTGACGATCTCTGATGTATCTCTTTTGTTGGCGAAATCAGAAGGGAAATTTTGTTCGCATGTTTGCATGATGAACTTGCAAGTGTCAAAACTCTTGCCCAAGTTGGAACAAAAGATGATCTAATTGTTTTTAAAATAATGTCAAAAATGCGTGAAACAAGAGCAGTTTTTTCTTAAATTTCTAAAACTAAGAGATAACCCCCCCCCTCCCTGCTCTAAATAAAGCTTTGGCTTCGCCTTAACACTTGGAACATAGTTAAATAGTCAATGATACCTTTAGACTAAAAAGTTTGGAGATCAGTAAGTTAAACTAATGGCAAAGCTCGAATTTTTATCAGCATCATCAATTGTATACCTGCAAGTGACGACATCGTCGGTAAATCGTGGCATCTGTCGATTCATGAGCCAATCAGGTTCGACTCACACACGTGACGTCGCCTACATGCATGCAGTTAAGTCTGATTTAAATCACATGGTTAGGCATAATCATTTCACTTCTTCTCGAGTAGTAAGTACCTAATTGAAAACAAATCTTGAAATTTCCTAATTGAAAACAACCTAATTGAAATTGCTTTCTTCGAATCATTGTCATGCCAAATAGTATTTTTCTCATAAGATTTAAAAGCGCAGCTGAAGACATTTTTAAAATCTTATATTGAATTTTACCACAGCAAACCAGTAGATTGCAAAACATAAGTACTTATTATGGATAAAGTCGGGTCTGTACAATAAATCGCAAATCTGGTGTTTTAAATGTAGTGAATTTCGTAGAAAAAAACACTGACATTTCTTTTTCTATATATCACGTAGATAATAATATAATATACAACTGCATACATAAATTGTACATTTGTCACAGTGTGCATCAATCAGTAATGATCAATGCATCAATCTTATGAGTAAATAAATTGTAAATAATATAGTATATTACTGTATGGATAAATTGTACATTCAACAAGATAAATTGCGCAAAATCAATTGCTTAAATTGCATAGTTCATAACTAAACAAACATTATATTACTAACAAAAACACATTATTAATATTTTTTTGTTTTTTTTTAATACTTTTCTGTCTAAAAATAAAATTAGACGCTTAAAGAAAATTTTTATATAATTTATAATTCAATATTAGTATAATATTCAATTAATAAAAATGCACATAGCAGCATTAACCTTTCACATGACTCATTAAAAGAATTAAATTTGGGCTAAACTATAATTAAAAACGAAGTTAATGAAATAAACAAAAATTGGGCACTAAGCTTTTTTACGGATATTAAGTATTTTAGATTATATACTATGACGTCGTAATTTATTCATTGCGTTTTGAAAACGTTGCATATTTAAACTAACAAAAGTTACGCAGAAGCAATTTATTACTGCAATATTTTACAACTATTGATTTGTATTGATCAACAACAAAAATTCATAATTCATGGTCGATTGAACGAAACAATTAAAAAACTTTTTCTTTCTTTTTTTTGGTGACACAATACATAAAATGTAATTCAATAAGCGAACGAATAAGAAAGAATCACTATTTTGTTAGGAAACACTGCGCAAATTACGGTATTAAATAACTAGATAGTAACTTAACAAAGGAATTATATAACATGATTTGCAAAGTTAGTAAATATTTTTCATGGCAAGCACGCTTATGTAATTTGGAATGTAAACGTAATCTGAGTATTGATTAAGTTACGACATTAATAATAGAAGAGCGAAAAATTTCAAGCTCTGAATCTCACATAAATAAAATCACAACAATGGGAGCTATTTATATCAATGATACACTGAATAATTTAAAATTGATGCAATTTAGTTGCTTAAAATTAGTGAAACGATAATCGGATAATGCATTTTTTTTTTAAAAATATTACCAGCGTTGATCAGTTGAACCAATGATGAGTTTACGACTATCAATGTTCAACTCAGTAGCCTTGTAATTTCGAACTTAACCCAGAAGAGAGCTACTGAATCAAGCACAAACTAGCCTTCGTGGAAGACCTTTTGATGGAACTAAAACGCATTTGTGTTACATAGAGAGCCCACGAAAGTCTCCCTCGTTTAGCAGGATGGCAAAGGATTCTAACCCGAGATCCATTTACCAATGAGAATATTTAACGTCAGCACTGGGATCAGAGCGTGAGGGGAGCAGAATTCGTATACCAGCCACCGCTAGGATTCGAGCCTGGGACAACACATTGGAAGGCAAGCGCTCTGACTCATGAGGCACCGCGGCTGTGGACAGTTTGTTATTAGTTTATTAGAATCAAGCAATTGAATTAATTATTTAAATATCATGCTCGTCCAATTTATATATTTGTTTCCAGTTCCTACCCTTACATAAATACCACCATATTAGATGGGCCATCGACAGTAAGAAACACGAATAATACGAAGAGAGAAGAAGGAAAGAACATTCATTCCTCTTACTGAGATTCTAATCCAGGAGCTACATGAAGTCAGCTCCCTAACCACTATACTGCCCGGACGGCTCCAATTTATATTTCATGAAATACAAATTGATTAAAATGGGTTAATCCTTTTGAATAACCCTGTATAATGGTATTTCCGAAGCAACCCTGGTGAATTTTTTTAAAATGCCTTATTAACTCGTTTTCTCCCTTCTTCAATCATAATCATAGAACTCGTTCGTGAGTGAATTACACATTAATTCATATTTAATAACTGTGAATTCATATAATCAATCTACTAACTAAATGAATCGGTTCATTTTTTTTAATATACATCTCCAATTAATATCATAACTCTCTTGAATTAAAATAGTTTCATTTTTAGAGTAGCATCCTTGATATGTCCCATGTGATTATATATGTACATATAATAATTTGAATTGCTCATTTAAAATAGTAAATTAAGCAACTCGATTAGAATAACAATTTGAATCAATTAATCATAATTATGAATTTCAAATCTATCTTTGATTCGAATAATAATTGAATAGCCTAAATAAACTAATTCAAATAAATTTAATGATCCGTTTATCCCATTTCTAAAGAAAACAAAATAATTAATTATTGTTCTCATTAGAAACAAAATGAATCCTCTCACTGCGTATTCTTGTAAGCAATTTTTTTATTACATGTTTCAAATCTACATATATTTTAAAGATAAACTATAAAAAAAAATCTTTTAAATATTTTTTTTTCTTATAATAGAGTTTGATCACAAATTGAAATTGAGGATTAATCGTAAAGCAAGATTTTGAAGTTTAATATATGTTAAATGATACTTTATTTTATGAAATGCAAAGATAAAATGTATCTACAAATAAAAATATGCAAAATACTCACAAAACTTTTATTGGAAATGAAGTTTAGAATGGTAAACTTCGAAACAAGGCTCAAGACAAAGTCCTGCCTCGCAATCATTGCAGCAATTTCACTATTCTTTGCAATTTTTTTTTTTTTTTTTTTTTTTTTTTTTTTTNTTATTTTTTTTTTTTTTTTTTTTTTTTTTTTTTTTTTTTTTTTTTTTTTTTTTTTTTTGACAATTTTAGTTTTTATCTAACAAGCAGTACACTTTGAAAAGAGCGTACAAAATGGTGCAAATCAGGATATATATTTCTCGAAAATATGGACAACTAACGCCATCTAACCCAGACATAACCCATAACACAAACTAAAGAGAACTATAACCAACAAACTAAAGAGACGAAACCCAAATATAACCCAAATCTGAATAAATAATTAAACATCATGGAAAAACCGAAATGAAACCATAAACGGGAAAGGTAGCACAGTTAAGTAGATCGAAAAATGCATCCTCGATAATATCATGGAATCCGCAAACTTTGATACTTCTACGCTGCCCATAAAAATCCCGGAATTTGCAGCTAAAGGGTTAATCTATCGCTCGGACACCTTTCGCCTTTAATCTCAAAAGAAAAAAAAGCTGTTCCCAGAATTCGGTACGAAAAATGAATGGGTATAACACTTTTGTACTACAAATCCATTTGTGTTGGGAACAGTATTGTGCAAATTAGACTAAACTTTTTTTTTCCTCTTTTTATTAAACATTGGATTATTCGGATCAAGATTAATTGATCCGAAAATTACAGGAAAAATTAATGTGGGTTAATGTAACAATACACCCTTTTGTTCTAACTAAATTTAAATGCTGGTTGGAATAACTTAACTATAAAAATAAAACTGAAACCCTCTGAATTTACAAAATCAATCATTGATAAATTTTTAAATATGAATGAAAATAAATTTTTGTCAAACTACTTCTTTTCATATATTTTGTATTTTAGTACAAACATAATTCCGATAATCTAAAAGATTTTTTAATAACTTTTAGACTGCTTAATAATTATTTTTTTAATAACTATTAGATTATTAAAAAAATACCAAAAATCTATTTGAGTAATTGAAAAAAAACAAAATATATTTTTGCTTGTAATCAGAGCGAAAGAAAAAAATATATAAAAAGGACACCTGTGCCCAATTTGCGTCAAGGGGTTATGGAAAAATAAAACTTATTTCTGTCCTCATTATAGATTAGACTAAATTAATCTGTGGGGACACCTTTTGCTTTTAGAAGCAAAAAAAAAGACTTTTTCCCAAAAGTCAGTATCACAAATGGATAAGCATATTACTATCGCAGTACAAATCTATTTGTGTTGCGAATATCATGTAGCAAATTAATTAAACTAACGCCTTTTGAAACAAAGCAGATAACGTGTCTCAAACGTCCAATATATTTAAATAAACCATGCTTCCTAAAATGATATATAAAACGGATGTAGGGCGGAATAAGATTACACCCTCTATTCATGGCAGAATACCGCCTAGATCAATTTCAGTAATTGCGTGATGCTACCAGTCATCATTTAAAGAATACTGCCAAGAAAAATAAATTGGAATTTAATTCAAATGAGAACGATTTGTATAATATAGAATAAATAAATATTGAATTAAAGGAACAAGAAAAGGTTGTCTTAAAAGAGCTGTTTTTATCGAAATTAGATTCTGAATATTCAGTTCATTCAAGGAGAAATAAAAAAAAATTAAAAAAAGCCTTTGATGGAAATATTAGATTGCATACATTTTGAAAATTATTCAGTAAATCTAGCACACAAATTTCAAACAAGAAAAGAATTAATGAGATAAATAGCACTTACTAGCCTTTTAATTCAACCGTAAGCCAGCGCTTTTTTTTAAAAAAAAAATAATAAAATAAACAAATAATTCCCATTACTTGATTAAAAACTTTATTCGCCTCAAAAATATATAAATTGGAAATAACAGTCAATATGTTTCAAGCGCTCAAAAATAGATTTTCAAGACCTAACACACGTGAATGAAACGAAACAAGAGTGATTTAAAATAAAAAACCTCAAGTTTCCAACAAAAAAAAATTTAAAAATAAAGGTGAAAATCAAAACTAGAAAAACCAAAGTAGCCAAGAGAGAAAAACTATGAAAAACAGAACAAGAAAAACCACAAAGGCCGAGAGGAGCAATTCAGGGTAAAATAACTAAAGTCATTAATGACGTCTAACTCTGTTTCTCGACATTATTTTTTGTTGGCAACTTTACGATTTATATTTTTGTTTAATTTCCCTTAGTTCTGGCAAGTCTTGGAAATGGCAGCTGTATTTTTGAGTGCTTAAAACATGTCGACCATTACCTCCAATTTGTAGATTTTTGAAGTATTTTTACCAGGTAATATCTAACCGATTCAGTTTCTTGGTATTATTTATTTATACACTTTCTATACCAAATAAGTTTTCCTCGTTAATTTAATGCCGAAATGGAATTTAAAATTACTAATAATGTATTATAAAATACAAATGTAAAACAGTACCCAAGTTTTCTGGAAATATTCAGTCAATTGCTCTGACATATATTTTTAGAATCCTTATCAAAAAGGGAAAAAAATTGTAAGAATATGGGATTTGTAAATGATTAAGTATTTTACAGGGATGAAGAAAGAGAAGAAAATAATAATCATAATCATTGTCACAGACAAATCATTATCAAGGTCAATAAATTTAAAAGTCTAATTCCAAATATCAAAATGCATCAATCAATTTTATTTCTTCGAATAAGTAAGAAGGGAGGAGCGACGACTGCAGGTATGTTAAATAACTACAGGTTCTTTTTATTCAGTTTAAACTTAATTTCAAAATATCGCTTAAAAATGTTCTTTATTTAGTATTTATACGTTTAAAGGCTCCCAATGTGTCGGTTCTGAATAGTTACATCATAAGAAATTAGTGCATCGTAAGCAAGCATTTAAAAAAAATTAAAAAATCATAGATTATCATACTTATAACACTACTTTAAAACTACAGCAAGCAATGCACTGCACTAAATATGTTAAAATTTTACTTTCCGTCCATATACATACTTTGTCAGTATCACAGAAGTTTCAGATGCAAGCAATGCACTGAATGTGTTAAAATTTTACTTTCCGTCCATATACATACTTTGTGAGTATCACAGAAGTTACAGATGCAAGCAATGCACTGAATGTGTTAAAATTTTACTTGTTAAAATTTTACTTTCCGTCAATACACATACTTTGTCAGTATCACAGAAGTTACAGATGCAAGCAATGCACTGAATGTGTTAAAATTTTACTTCAATATACATACTTTGTCAGTATCACAGAAGTTACAGACCCAATGCTATCGGAAATAATTATTAAAGTAATGCACATCAATTTATGAGTTTTTTAAAAGAAAATTAAAATGAAAATTTAAGACTACTGAGCATTTTTTGGAAGCGGAGACAGGACTCAAAATCATGCTAAAAGATAAGAAATCATAACGCTAATTGCTTCTTAAAACAAATAAAATAATTGTAAAAAGCGAAAATAAAAACGGATTAACCTGGATACTTTTTGATCTAATGATCGGATCTTCACGTTTAAAGACTTTATCTTAATGGTACGGGCGTGGTGGGTGATCTCTTATATGCTAATTAATGAATACAGCTGATATGTTTAATTATGAAATCAAACACAAAAACGTACTTTCTCGGAGAAAATAGAAGTTTTTTTCTACAGATTTGGATTCCTGATCCCCAAAATTAAAGGGGTTACCGCAGTCTGGGAAATAAGGTCCCAATAGTTTGGTCAGAATAGCGGTCCAAATTTGGACCCCTTAATGTTAATTTCATTTTTTTGCGTATTTCTCCATATTTCAAGAGATCCATATTCAAAGATAATTCTATTCAAAAAATAGCTTTCAGTAAATATTTATGAAAGAAAAAAATTTTTAATTGTAAAGGTGTACAATTTTTCACGTCATTTTAAGTAACATAATTTACATGAGAGAATGCCCGAGAATTTACATGAAAAATTGAAATTTAAGAGAGTCATATTTTTAAATTTTCAGGTCACCCCCTCGAACCATTAAAAAGGAGTCCTTGAACGGGAAGATTCGATCATTAGATGAAAAACTATTAAGGGTGATTTTTTTTCCTTCTTTATGCGCACTGTACAACAAAAGTGATGCTATTCATGCCATTTATTGATTAAAATTCTTTGTTTACCACGTAATTTAAACAAACAAGCAGTCGAATAATTTTCAAGAAAAATATTATTTATGAATTTATATTCTTTAAAACCATTAAGAATGAGCAAAAAATTAAATAATTAAAATGAATCCAGAGCTGAAGCAAGAGCCCAGATCCGGAGCTGGAACTCATAATTTTCCTATGTTCCAGAACTCCAGTAATTTCATTGTAACCTACTGACATTCAGTAGGCCTGCTGCATTGTAACGGCCTTGCCTGTTAGCCAAGTTGAGGTAGAAAAACTATGTAACTCAAATTAGTAAAATACATTTATGATCATTTGAGATCTAAGATGAAGGAATATTTATTGGATTCGACTTTTTATTAATTTAATTTTTTTTTTTTNTTTTTTTTTTTTTTTTTTTTTTTTTTTTTTTTTTTTTTTTTTTTAGAATGGGCAAATTTTATATTTTTTGTATGATCAGATGATTGTGTTATCATTTCTTTCTTTCTTTTGATAATAAAAATTCCCTATTAAAATTTAAACTGAAAACCGCACATAAATATATAAAATTTCGGGAGTCGCAGCCGGAGTTAAGTTTCTTATTTAGGACCAGAACCTGAACCAGAGCATCGACAATTTTTTCTCCCTGAACCCCTGAAAAAAACGCGCATTAATTTAAGAATCTTCATGTAATAAATATACAAAATCACTGAGAATTTTTTTGGGGATAGAGGGGTAAAAATAATAAACTTCAACGTAAAATAAGGTAAATAACAAATATTAAAAAAAATTAACACAGTTATCTTTCGCCTTTTAAAAGCAAAGAAATTTTTATACTTCAAAAACAATGAATAATAATACATTGATTCAAAAACATAATTCACCATGCGTATTAAACTAACAAACTATCAAAATTAAATTTAGAGAAATGTAATTTGCGAATTCTATTTAAGACCATTGTGAATAAAAAAAAAATAATGCACGTCAATTTACAAATTTAAGTTAAATAATAAAATGACTAAGAGATTTTGGGGGCTAAGGGGATCGAAATTAAAATAATTGAATTTAGTTTACAAAAAATAAAAAAGCTACAACGCAGCATTAGGCAAATAATTCAAATTTTAAAAAAAATCAAATCAAAATCAGCATAGCTTCTTCTCACTTTTTAAAATAAATAAAATATACATACAACAAAAATAGGAATTAAATAATGCAGTTATTTATTAAAAAAAAACTTTATTTACAATGTCTTTAAAGCAACAACTCTTAAAATTAGTTTTTAAAAAAAAGTAATTTCAAAATTTATGAAGACCTTTGAGCCAGAGGAAAAGAATTTATAAAGGCTAAAAAATAACTCATATCAATTTCTGAATTTTATTAAAATAATAAATATATGAAGTTACGGAGAGTTTAATTTTTGAGAGGGGGATACGGTATGTAATTAAAAATAAAAAATCAGTCTCATTACTTCTCGCTTTTTAAAAGAAATAATATATACGTAATACAAAACTAAAAATTTCAAATCAAATTTAGAAAAAAAATGCAATTCTAATTTTTTAGAAACTAAACATGCATATCCTTCATTTGTGTCATAGATTAAAGGCTAAGTAGATTAGTTTCAAATCAAACTTAGAAAAAAAAATGCAATTTTAATTTTTTAGAAACTAAACACGCGTATCCTTCATTTGTGCCATAGATTAAAGGCTAAGTAGATAGAGGGAAATCTAATCCACCGTAGTTGCCATTTTATAATTCCATTATCTTTAGGTCATTGCAGAAAAAGTTTAAACAAAATAGAATAATTATGTAAACTAAATTATTTAACCTTCTAGTTATTTTTTTTTTTTAACTAATACATTTATTGGAAAACATTTGAGGGGGAAATGAATGAACATTTAAAGTTAAAATACAACTTTTATTCGAAAAAAAATACAAAGGTCAATAAAATAATTAATGTCATTGCTACCTGGTATTTCATCATGTTTAATTATCATATAGGAAGGAGAAACAGAACATGCAAATTACAAATAACGACCCCGATACCGATATTAAGTGCAACAACCATCTCGCAGTTCTTCGGTTAAGGTCACGATGTTTATATTTCATGCATCGGGTTAAAATCTATGTAGATATGCAGATTAAGCAACAACAAAAAATGTAAAATGTCGATGAGTAGTTAAAAATTAAATAGTAAAAAAAAAAATTCTTAAAGAAAGAATTTTTAAATGAAAGTTTGGACCTCTTTACAAAATATTTAGAATATTTAATTTCGAAAACGAACAACTTCACAAAACCGTTCGTTCAAACCATGGTACGTAGTTGGTAAGATCATACGATGGTAAGTTCATTAGTTCATAATTTTAAAACTACTAAAATGTTATCACCCCTTTCCCTATTCATGAAAAATAAGAATTAGAAAGATATTTTTAAAAAGAAAATATTTTCCTAGCTCCAGATCCAAAAGAAATTTAGAATCTTTATTGCATTATTATTTTTTTTCCCTTCTATCCCGCTCTCTCTCTTTCTACTTTTTTTTTAAAACTTTTTATCATTTTTGTTACGTAGGATACGTATTAAATTTATATCTTTTAAAAAATTACAATTGTCTATAAATAAATTTCCGGAAAAAAACTTTCCTTGTTTTTCCTTTTTAAAATGAACCCTTCAGTGAAGGGTTCATTTCAAAGAAGAATTTTGTGAAGGGCCTTCACAAAATTCTTCCTATAAAAGCCAAGTCAATGACGTAATTAATTCATATTTCTAAAATTATAACTCCATGATAGATATGTTTTTTGTGTTTTTTCCACAAACACAGAACCATGTCAGTAAAAACCAGACTTCATGTTTAGTTTTAGATACAAAAATTTATTAATTTTTTTTTTAGAAATTCCTCAAAACAGGATCTTTCACACAAAAAACTGAACAGACCAATGGTGTTACCGCTTTTGCACAAACCCCCCAAAAATAGGACCCTATTTTCACAAATTAATGAATTAATTTTAGAGTCAAAAAATTTTAGACAAATTTTCCACCAATTATCAAAAACAGTCCCAATTTTTGCAGTTTTGAAATAATTCTTAAATTTTTCAACAAAAAAAAAAAAAGAAAAAAGCGGAAAAATTTAATCCTTTTCCAAAAAATTCACAAAATTATAAGAAGATTTTTCATATATTCGCAGAAGCAGAACCTTGTATAAAATGTCCGCATGGTTTGTAAAACAACATCTGTTATATTTATTGCTATAATTTATATATAATTAATATTGTTATAATTATTGCTATAATTGTTATAATTTTCGTTCATTTAAAACACGAGAGGAACTTCAAATCGTTTCCCTTAACTGTTTATCTGCAAACAAATTTTGAAAAAATATTTTATTTTCGAACTAAAAATAAATATTTTTCAAAAAAAAATTTCAGGAACAATCGTATGCTTTTTTTCTGATAGCTACAAAAAAATAATTTTTAAAAAATTTCTGAAATACTTTCCGTGAAGTCCGAACAATGTTTGTAGTCTCAGGATTTTATTAGACATTCTAGTATAGAATCGAAAATGTATTGAAAATAGCCTAATTAAGCCAGGGAACGTAATAAATGTGTTTTAACTATTATCAGCATATAATGACCGAAAAAAAAACACGTTAAGTTCCTCCTAAATTAAAAATATTTTAAAATTTAAGATACAGTAACTAAATATTCAGTTGAATAAACAAAAAGCTAAATCCTTAAAGCTTTCATCTGCTTTAGCATAATAGACATGAAGCACACAGTATATCTGCTACATCATGAATAAATCTGAGAAAATGTGATAAGTTTTAGGATTAAGCGGAACAAGTTTTAAAATTAATTTCATAATTTGGTAATTATGCATATTTATAATTCACGCCGGCATTTAAAAATGTTCAAATGTGTCTGGAATTTTAAAAAGTATACATTACGGCTATTACAATAACCCCATCTTTATGTTTTCTGAAACCAGCAAAATTTCATAATTTGTTTCAAATAAATAATTAAAATTTAAACGTATTTAATAGAGATGACTACTTTGATTGTTTTATTGAAAATAAAATGCTTTGCCTAGCTACCTAAAATTAGATCCAAAAAAAAATGAAATAAAAATTCCTTACAGTTTATAAAAAGAATAAACAATTAATCAACAAAAAAAGAAGTAAAAAATATTAAAGTGCCATTATCTATTTTTAATTAGATCCAAAGAAAATCGATATTAATAGAATAAAAAATTTGTATTATAAATCAAGCGATAATAAGGAAATCTAACGAAAAATTCAGAAAAACATCAGTCTCTTCAACAGAAAAAAGTGCTCCAATCGTAATTAGACAAATAATCACCAAAAGTTTTCGCAATATTTATTTAAAAAGAAAGATGCTTTCCTCTTTATTGCAAACAAATGATATCGTCCAAAAAAAATTTTTTTTCTTTTCTTTCTTTATTCAAAAGAAAGTAACACAATTTTCCTTGTTTGTACTTCAAACACACGCAAACTTCGCTATTAACTAACGATGAGATTTATAAAAGGTAAGTAAAATGTTAGCTTTGTTTCATATCAGACAAAATACCATCAGTTATGCTATGATTCATTCATGCACGTATTATTGTGTCAAGTTTAAAGTAATAAAAGGCCTTCAGCTCTGAGAATTGAATGAACTGAATTTTCAAATGCCTGATCTTTATAGGAACTAATTGATTGATAAAATTTGAATGAAAATTAATTGCTTTGAAAATTAATAAAATATTTCTGTAAGATGTTCAATCATTAGCAATAGAAATTCAGTTAATGTGATACGTAAACACTGTAACTATAAATTACTGCTAATATATATTTATCATATATACGTATTCCAGTATTCTCCGTAATTGTTTTTAGAAGTGTGGCTCAGTGCATTTTAATTGGTTTCACGCAACTAAAATTTTGTGAAAGAAAGATACGATCAAGGTCGAACTCAATGTCTGATTTATCATAAGGCCAGAAAGGCCCCCTAAATGTTGCAAAACATTTCTTTTGATCTTTTTCCTTAAAATTATCCATTAGAATTATGAGTTCACGAAAATAGATATAAATATCAGAATAAATTTACTAATATACTGCAGTTTACCTATGTTATAAATAATTTAAAAATAATTTATAACTAAACAATAGGTGAATTTTGTTTAAGGAACCGACCAGGGGTCCCTGACAATTCTGTGCCTAGGGCCCCCTAATTTCTATAAACAGGCCTTGGTCATACTGAAGGGGAAGGGGACAATTGCCCAGGCTTTCTTTTTTTTAATTATTTTTTTAGAAAAATAAATTTTTGAGAATTAATACAATTTGGAATGGAGGAATTTCAAAAGTTTTATGAAATATGAAAACAAATGTTTGTACTTTGAGGAAGGGGCCAGAAATAAATTTCGTCCCATGGCCCATATAACTCTGTGAAGCCTTGAATAAAATAAAATCAGTGACAGTTTTTATTTTATATTATTTTCATATTTTTTAGGTAGCAATCTGTACAGAAATAATACAAACTTTAAAAAAAATTAAAAATAAAAAACTTGATTCTGTGTAAAAATGAAAAACAATAATTCCAATAACTGAGATAAAAATTAGATTAATATATATTATCAGCTAAAATAAATTATGTAATTTTTAATGTAAAAAATTACCAACATAATTCTTTTTGGAAGATAAGAAAAACTAAGCCAGCATCCAAATCTAAGGCACATTTCAATCAACACAAGCACATGTGTCAACTAAAATATATTTCACTTTCGCGTAACAAATTTCGTTTATTAGCGTCATAAAAAGTAAACATACTATTTTAATTCTAAAAATATTTGCAAATTTTTATATTTTTCATATTTACTATAATATCCTTAAAAATAATAAACTTGGAGTAAATAAAACTTTTATAAAAGAACATTAATTCATTGCTCAGCCACCCGGTTTCTTTTTTATACAAAAGTTAAATAAAAATAATTTTTTAATGCTTCTTAGATTTGAAATAATAAGTTGAAAGCATAAATAAATTAGCATAAAAGTACAAAGAAAATGCATAAATAAATTAGCATAAAAGTCATTTTCAAAAGCAGGATCATTTCACATTCATTAAAAAAAAATTTATAGAAAGTTATCAATTTTTAAAAAAAAGAATTGATTTTTTAAAAAATAAAAAAATTGGGACAGATTTTAAGTTAAAAAAGTTCAAGAATGATTTCTAAGAAAATAATTTTACTATTATCGATACAAAAAACCTCAATTAAATTATATTAAATTGTTAATAATAAAATCAAATTAACAATAAAAAATTTTATTATTAATTATTGTTAATAATAAATATTTAAAATTAACAATGGAAATTAATCGCATCTACACGCTAATATCGAATACTTCTTATTTAAATCTATGAAGATTTAACAATTATTTGAGACTTATTAATTTAAATTTTATTTGAAAAGATTCTTAATTACTAAAGATTTATTTAAAGATATTTATTGATGTTATTAAATGCTATTAGTAATGATGTAAAACACAATTTTTTTTCTATAAAAAACAATCTACAATATGAAGAAACAATATCCAATTTAATCTCAGAATTATTCTCCAATATCCTTCCTATAAATTTATTGTTCTTGCTCCTGAAAATATTCGACAAGCTATGAATAACTAATTCAAAATTTTCTCACGACTTGGTTACTATAGCAACGAAGCAGTAAAGAAAACAACTTACCTTCATACATTCATCTTTTTGAAGTCCATGATCATCGCATCGCAAACGATTTCCTACTTTGCTAACAAGATCCTGAACGCTAGATTTTAAGTTCTGAATATTAACGAAATCCGGTGGATTATTGGTAAAAAGTCTCATAACATTTCCGTAAACGATCAATGGGAAGACACAAATAACAAAACATGTTAATAAAGCCGGCTTAGCTAGCATCAACACCGCCATGCCGAAAAGAAGGCAATACAAGGAATGAATATGGCAACACCGGAGTTTACCTACTCAGGTTGCAGTTGGCGCCCATTCAAGACTCCATGTGATTCTTATCGAAAAGTACGCATGCGCGCAATATGACGTACTGGAAATTAACCACTTGCCGAATTTGCAGCGTTCGGCGCGTGGATACGTTTTTGAACTTTTCGAATTAGTGTCATTTTAATTTTTTATTTTGTTATGCAGTTCATTAATTTACTTGTTTCGGTTTTTGCACGCAAATATGCAGGAATAATCAATAAATTAAAGTTATAAAAATAAAGTAGCAGCAAAAAAAGAAAACCGCTTACGTTGCAATGTTATGAAATTGCCAATCGATGAGCAGTACTTTCTTAGTTGGTATCAAATAATGGCATAAGGTAAAAAAAAAATATATAATGGAATTATTAGAAATTTATACTGATGCTAATGAAGGCAAATAAAATGTTACAAATAAACCCCATGCAATTAAAATTTACTTTAAGGGAGAAAACAGATTAAAAATTTCATTTATATCTGCAAATTAAAATTAATAATTAAATGAGAGTTTATTTAATCTGTTTTAAAATTAAACAGTAAAGAAAATAATAAACTAAATTCGGGCTATTTAAGCTTAAATTAATTATGTAAATATTTTCCACTCAATTCTTTTCCTGGTACATTTTTTAAGTCAAAACGAGTTAACTTTTTTCTTTCTTGCTTTTCTTTCTAATTTTTTTATTTATTTATTTATCTTTTACTAAAATTGGAGAAAAAAAATTATTAGGTCACAAAAAAGCGTTGAAACAAGAATTAGACATATTCATCTGCGACTTAAATTCATACGCTATTTCGTTTGAATTTAAGAGATTTTCACAAAGCTCCTTGAATGCTCCATTATTAATTTTAAAAATTTTCAGGAACAAAATTTAATGACAATATTTACTCTTAACATTGCAGTGCATTTTTGTACAAAAAATAGTGAACTATTTGTAGAATATAAAATGTAAGTAAATGTATCCTTATTCTCTATTAAGCTTTAAACCTATTAATGAAAGATTAAAAGAAAATTAAATTAAACTGAACTAAGAAAGAGAGAGAAAGGGATTCAATTAACCTATTTAAAACAAAAATAAAATCAATAGCTCTCGACACGCTTTGTTTCTTTTTATCACTTGTGAATCTACAAGTCTACAAATTCTTTATTTTTCCTTTATTGAATTTCTATTATGACAAAATTTTTAAAAAAACATAAAGATATTTATTTTTAGACATTCAATAATAATCTATAATCTTATATCTTGATAAAAAAAATAATGATATTGATTTTGTGTGTATTGATTTTGAAAGATAGCTTATAATTGTTTTCTGATCTTATTTTTGACCTCCATAAAATTTAATGCTGATTTTTCTTTTGTTTTTATGAAAATGTACGAGTGTACCTCAAAAATAGATTTTATCGACATTGTTTATGCTATTGCTAGGCTTTGCGGGTGTCTGGGCAAAGCATTTTGTGGTAACTTAATTTTCTTTTTCTGCGAGTTCCCTAGCTCAAAGTAACGTTTTCGCTTAAATTACTGAAAAATATTATGTAATTCACTCTTTTTTTCGGATTTTTTTTTAATGTAATTTTTAAAAACGATAAACTAAACATTTTTTTTCTTATTATTTTATTTTTAAATATTTACTACTGCTTAAGATTAAGTTTTGGTTTTCAAGACACGAACCCATAAAGTAAAAATTAGATTTTTTTTTCTTCTGCTTGAAGTTTCTGCTTAAATAATCAACTGAAAATGTTTCGACGTTTTATTTTCTACTTCTATGATTTAGATTTCTGTAAATTGTTTTTTTTTTTTTTCTGCACAGGGCCCTTAGTAATAAGAAAGCATGGAATCTAGGAAATTTACAGATTTCAAGTAATTTTACTTCGTGAGAATTCAAGTGCATGCCCAAGTTATTATCAGTGGCTTAAATAATAATCCCGCACAAGCCGCGGTGCTGGGTGGTGCACGAGATTTGAAAAAATTCACTATCCCTGCACTTTCTTAACTTGAAAAGAATACAATGATTTTGGCAGTTAGTGAGGGGTTGATGTGTGGGACGGAGTGACCACCAACGGTTATAGTGCGGCTTTCAGGAGATTCTTTGCCTCAGTCTCACGTCGTGGCCGGTACCATGGTTACGAGAAACAGTCACTTTGAATAGGGGTGTGGAGTGAATATTTTTGTCTTGATCTTGGCATAGGTCAGTGTAGTGTGAGTAAACCAATCGACACCTTCATTCTTCCTTTGAATCCCAATTAGAAATGTGCTCTCGCTTGTTACCATAGGAGCAGACAGCCCAGACTTTTAGTCTGGAGGAAAGCCGCACTATAGCTTTTCAAAATAGATAAGAAAGATGGGAATAGAAATTCAATTTCCCCTCAAAATTGCAACCAATGGATCGATGGATAATAAGGAGTTTTAAAGTGAACTATAGAAAACAGTTGGTACGCAAACTTGTAGATGTAGACTTGAAATTATTTTGAAGATTCTCTAAAGTAGACAACTGCCTGACAACATGCGGAACATTGACTGATGCGGAAATCATGGATAATGCCAAATAAATATCATATGAAAGAGTTGAAAATCATATTGATGAACCGAAATTGAGAGCAAAAGAAGCCAAAGAACTCTTACAATCTTTTCTTAAATCCTAAGAAAATCTTGTCTATGGCGGATTTGCTGCTCTTTCTAACCTTGAAAGAATTATCGAAAAAAGAAGGTTATACTTAAAAAATCTTTGAAAAATTATTTTCAGGGTTAAATGTATGTAAAAAAAAAATTATGTAAATAGATGCATGTAGTATAATTAATTTACAAAAATGCCTGTATTTTTTATTAGAAATAATTAAAGCACTTTTAATAGAATTTCTTAATTAAATTTAATTTTTAAAATGCCCGTATAACTCGAAACCTCTTTATCTCAAATTTTTTGCCTTTCCCGGGAGATTCGAGATAAACAGGTCCGACTGATTATATCGAAGTTTTAAGTTTTTTACGATCAGTCCAAGATACGGCGCACTAATAAATCTTGCATGGCGCACCGACATCTACGTACGCTACTGGCTATTTTCTATATGCATCAAATGGGAAACAAAATCTTTAATAGGAAAATTATTTGGATTAAAAACTATATTTTTACTAGAAANCACTGTCCGGCATACATTTGCCCGGTATGCCCTACATCAATGTTTTTTTAAAGTTCAATGCCACTGCCGCCCTGTATACATTAGCCCCGTAAATTGTTTTTTAAGGTCGAGTACCACTGCCCAGTATGCATTTCACCAGTACTCTAAACACTGTCTTTCCCCTAATCTATCCTTAGCAGACATTAAAATATCGAATAAATATAATAAGATCAACGAATAAATTAATATCAAATCTGATATAACAATTACTTCGGACATTCACCAAAGCGACCATGTGATTGTTGACATTCAAAGGCGAAAGTCGACATTGTCTTGAGTTCAGTCATTCACAGTAACAAAAATATTCATATACATTACAGCTTTAAATTTTTTACGGTCAGACCAAAATAGGGCACACCTAAATCTAAGTACGTTCCTGGATATTTTCTATATGCATCAAATGAAAAACGCAATTTTTAATACGAAAAATATTTGGATAAAGAACTATATTTTTACTAGTGCTATAAATATATATAAATATAACTACCTCGGGGGCCCACGGTCAGGGCTCTAGGCTTACATTGGCTCCTGACATTTGCTTTAGTCTAATAAAATATTCATTTTTTAATTCTATAGACACTGTAACAAGAGGAGCGACTAAATTCCAGAAAATTGAAATATACAAATAAACATTGAATTTCGGGAATTTACCTATTCCAAGTAATTATACTCAATGAGAGGTCATGGCTTTAAATTAAATTAAAGTAAACAAATTCTTGAAAAAAATAAATGATGCAACTCTGAAAAATTTAAAATGACGGGGTAAAATAAGAAACATTATTTGAGAGTCGTTCCACGTGGGGATGAAAATAACTGGCGTGCAGTTTAAAGTCCTTTGCATGCACCTAAATGACCTTGACCATGAACCTGTTCACTTGATTTAAATATTCTAAGTAAAAAATAGATCAAAACGTCTACTGGGATGAATACCCTTTCTAAGAACTGACACTCTGCGTGACACCAGTTTATTTCTTATATTTTATTTGTTTAATTGAACTTAAATAATCTACTCGAGAATTTCGGCAGTAAAATTTCAACGCCTAAATTTTGAATTATAAAAACATTCTAACAATAGTAAAATGTTATTTTCGAATCGTTTCTAAAAAGCCATTTTGGTTAGCAATATTCTTAGAAGCCATTTACTTTTACTCTTTGCAGCATCATGCAAGAATCTATAATTAAATTCCGTACTAATAACTGAAATATTTAATATTCGGTACTAATAACCTAAATATTATATAATAATTAATTAACTATGTGTAAAATTAAGATACTTTATACTAAATTTATGCAGTAAAATAGCATTTAATATAAAATTTTCATATTCAAATAAAAGTGGGAAAAAATGAAAAATGCTTACAAATAAATTTTAAAGTATTATGTTTAATATTTACCACAATTTAAAATTAAGTTTATCGCTAAGATGCATTGCTTAGTGATAACAAAACATTTTTCACTTTCACTTAAGTTTTGAGATCTTAATTCAAGATATAAACGCTTCACAATATTACTCCATTTCAAAATAATACTCCACTAACTGACTATTTTCTTAAGTAAACCGTAAAGATTCCGGATCAAATTACGGTATAAAGTACCTGCACTTTGGATGCATCATTCGTAAAAACCTATTTTACCGTAAAATCTATTTTTACCGTAAGGTATTAGAATGCAAATTTTACAGTAATATTTAATTCGAGTGATTCAGTGATTTTACGGTTATACAGTAGAAATTACGGTATATCAGTTTTTTATTCCATAACTTGTTCCAGTAAAAATGGATTTAATGAAAAAAAAATTCCGGTACCCTAAGTGCCGGTACTTTTTACCGTAATTTGATTCTGAATATTTTACAATGCAATACAAATAAATTTTTCATTCTACAATATCAGCTTATTTAACACAATAAATTCAAAGCAGAAGTTTTAACTATAGAGATATGTTGTGTAATAAGCTATAGTAAATGAGAAATTATCCTACATTTAATCTAATTTTAAAATTTTCTTCTTTACCAAGACTTAGAACGTTTAATATTATTTGAAAATATATAGTTTTTCTTTTTTATGTAATGCAAATGATATTTTCATTCAGCAACGTTTACATCTTAATGTATTTATGTGCCATGAATTTCAAGTAGAAGAAGTTGCACATAAAACTTTTTATTTCTTTCATTGTTTTCTTTAAGTTTTATGTGCTTTAAGCTTATAAAAATTTACTTTTAAGAAAATTTTGCTTACAGTTTCCCCACTCCTTTCCGATCATCTTACCTTTATTAATAATTATTTTCGCCTTTAATAATAATTATATAGGAATTTTTTTTTAATATTTCCCAGAAAGTTATGCTTCTGATCTTTAGAAATTTTTTTCTGTCTAGAATTATCAAAATGTAATGTTTCAATTAGTTAACCACAAAACACGCATTTTTATATATAAAAGTAAAACACAGCCGTAACAGCTAGATATCGACTAATGAGTTCAACTGTATAGATTGGGTGACACGTAAAACTTAGTCTGCAATTTATAAAATATCACACAAACTTATTTTTCAAAGTATTACACAATAGTTGATTTATTGCTCGCTTCATGAGTTCTATGACTTAAATAAAATCTTCTTTCCGCGGAATTTAAAAATGTTATTTATTTAGAATAATGATAGTTGCATTGATTCTTCGTTTGCCCCCACCTCTCCTTCTGTTGTAATATTTTGAAACACTTCCCTGAAATTGTTACGTAGCTGCTGCTAATCGTAAATTAGAAACAATACAAAAATGCGATAAATTTTTTTTTGGTCATTTTTTATTCACATCAAATAAAAACCACAATGGTAATTCGTTTTTATAAAAATAATTAAAAAAGAAAAACTGATAACCCTTTATCAAAATTTACAAAGCGATTTGTATTGATTTCATAAATGTATGTCAACTGAGGAAAAGCAAATTTATGTAACCAAAATAAACAAGAAAATAACAATAGATAAACAAGTACTTGAAGTTCGTAAAACACAGACTAAATATGTCAAGTGGATATGTTAAGAAATTTAAAGGAAACAATGCTTCTTTAATGCGTAGTATAATAAATATTACTGTCTTAAAGATGGCGGAATTCAAATTCCTCTGAGCCTATACATATATATAAGGCAGATGAGAAATGATACCTACATTCCTGAAATATTTATGATGAAGTCATCAAAGGTATATGTTATTTTAAGACTAAAACAAACTTTATGAAAGATAAAGATATTAAGTATCAGATAGAATAAAAATATTTCTGGGGATTATGCAAAATCAATAAAACGTAGATAAAAAAAAATTATTTTCTCCCCATCAAACAGTAAAAACCCTTAGATAATATATCAATAAGATTTTAAAGTTTATAATTGCTCATTAACGTATTGTTTAGAAAAAGTTTAATATCTAAAATTAACATTATCTAAAATTACATTACATTAATATTTACATTTGAGATATCTTATGTCTGTGTTAAATTTAAAAAGTTTTTCATGTATATTTTTATTTCCTGTATCCTTTTAATCAATATTACTTTATTTTTCCTCATATTTTATTTTAAAGCTTTTACTTTACTCACAAAGACTTATTTTGAACAAAACAGCTCATTTTTTTTAATAATTATTATTAATGTAATTTTTTAAAACTCATAAGATATTTTTACTAAAATTTAGTTTTTTTTCTACGTTTTATTTATTTTTTTGGTAAAAAAACGAAATTAGTGTAAACACAGAAAGAAAAAGGCTCAAGCATTTCTAAAAATAATTTTTTTGAGAAATGCTTTTAAAATTTTTATAATAATTTTTCATGAATTTTTAATTTTTAACAAAATCACTGGGAAATAAAACAGATAATAAAGAAAGAATACTAAAGAATAAATCTGATGCCTTAAGATTTCCCTGATCAATCCAGTTCTATTAAAGACATTTCATTTTTAATTTACATAAATTATTTTGAAATTTTTTTAAACTATAATTCACATAACGTTCCTAAATGTCACAACTTTTTGAATTATTTTAACTGAAATCTTAACGTCTAGTTGCAAGACTTCTGTAAAGCTAAATCTCTATATCTGGATGGTCTGATAATGAATTTAAAGGCTTAAAACATTATACGATAGGATATCAGTTATATAAATAAGCTAATTTGAAAGTCAAGTTTGTTTTGTTATAATACTAATACTAATCCGATTACGTCTGTTGTACCAGTCTCAGTATTTGATTTATCATCTAAATTTATATTCCCGTTAACAATCGATTCCTGGAAACTTTAAACTACGGAATACCAGGCTCATAAACTCATTAGAGCAGAATGGATGAAAGTACTATGGGAGGCTCAGGACCACAAGGGGTTGTCAGAAGGAGAAACTCATTTTATACCAAAAAAAGTTTAATATCGATCCAATTCAGAAGTAGCTCATTCTTTTAATTTGAAATAACCTGTTAAGAAGTGAGATACATAAGGTTCACCACTGGTGTAAGTGGATCACCCATCTATATTGATCTTAAAGATAAAGAACCTAACTGTTAATCAAATTCCCCTTTGTAAGTTAATCACTTATCTAAGTTGATCATACAACTATTGTCACACAAGAAACTAACATACACAGTTTTTATTGAACTAGCTTTAAGTCTGTTTTGTTAAGACCAGCTGTTTTTTTTTTATTTGTATCCGACACTACCCAATTGCGTTAGAGTGAGTGAAAAATCAGAAATGCCTTTTGTTATATCATGTAAGAAACTTAAATCTAATCACGCACTCATATTATTGATAATTTTTGAAACTAACTATATAAAAAATATCTTTTGTGTTTTCTATACAGTGAATATATTGTTGTTGTTGTTCATTTACGTCGCACTAGAGCTGCACAATGGGCTATTGGCAACGGTCTGGGATAAATCCCTGAGGATGATCCGAAGACATGCCATCGCAATTTTGATCCTCTGCAGAGGGGATGGCACCCCCGCTTCGGTAGCCCGACGACCTGCACGCGAAGTCGAGCACTTTACGGTAGAACAGTTTAACGAGGACCCATACCGCACACCCTCGGTCCCTACGCAGGCTGATCCAAGTGGTCACCCACCCGCACACTGACCGTAGCCAGTGATGCTTGACTTCGGTGATCTGCTGGGAACCGTGTCTTAACGATCAGTCCACTGCGGGACACAGTGTATATGTATATGTATGTTTATATATGTATGTTTGTTTATATAGTTTTAGACTATATATGTATGTTTATATAGTTATATGTATGTTTATATATGTTCAATATATCAATATATGTATGTTTATATAGTTTTACACTATATAAACTTATTATAGACTTAGACTATATAAACTTGTATACACTGTATTATTACGCGTGAGACAACAATTTGATGATTCGGTTAAACATGTGGTGAACTGATAATTTTTCAAATCTGACTCTTTTGGATATTTAAGGTCAATTTAGATGGGTGAACAACTTACAGAGGTGGCCAAATTAACTATACTTGAGTTTTGCAGTAATTGCTTATTCTTCACTTAAATCATTTGCTTTTTTTTATTACGGTACACAAATTAATTCCTTAAATGACAATTTCCCTCATTTTTTATTAAGTTTTATTAAATTTTGACCATAAACTAATTTGCTGTTTGAATTTTTTAAAAATAACTTCTACTACACTAACGATATAATTGGATATATTTCATTGCCATTTAAATTCGGACCATCAAGTTAAACTTTACTGTATTAGTGTTCAAAAGCCCTAACTATACGTATGAGACCTAATAAATCCAACTTATTTAACTATAACTTTATTTA
>NC_092206.1:25176465-25209981 GCF_043381705.1 Parasteatoda tepidariorum
ACATTAGAGAGATTGGGGAATAATCTATTGTTAAAAGAATTTCGAAAGATTGATTACTTACCATTATTAAAAATTTGAAGTGTGTATTGCACAGTCAGTTAGAAATTGGAGTTTCCTGTATAATCATAACCTTTCAAAATTTCTTTTCAAAGCGTTCAGCATATTCATCAATCATACAGTTTGAAAATTGTACTCTCAAATTTTGAGAAGCATTGTAAGAGATGGCGTATTTTAGATTTAAAGCAGGTGGCATTCTTCTAGATTAAGTTGAGCTCAGTTTTCTGAACGTATGTTATTTTGGGAAAAGAGTTGCTCCAAACCAATGCTAGAAGCTCTCAGCTGAAATTAAGAACATTAAAGGAAATGGATTGAAGAATATCATCTAAATCATAAATTGCTAAACTGTTAAAGATCCCAAAAAGCACGTTGTTTAGCATGATTAAAAATTGTAATGTAATTACAAAAGCAGAATAACAAAGTGTTCGAATTTCATGACATCGTTCGCAGGGAACAAAATTTCAAAATCTAGAAAAAGCACTGAATGACAGCAATGTATTTTTTAAGAGAAATCGTTAAAAGATATCATTTTAAAACATTTGAATGCATTTTTTTAAAACTTTCAATGTATTATATTAAATAATACTTGTACTCTATTGCTTAAAATATTGAATAATATTATTAATTCCATTTAAAATATAGCATGTACTTGAAGACATAAGTCCAGTATTTATGAAATAAAAGGAAATATTTGCTCTAATTTCCTGTAGTCACGATATTGTGACCTCACGTTAATACTCCCTAAAAGGAACACCAAAAGGCTCACTAATCTTGATCAAGAATTTTTGAAAAGTGCTTTTGTAACGAATTTAGTGTAATTAACACTAAAATATGGTTTTATGATGTGTGATAAAATTTCTAATTAAATCATGACATCTTAGAGCATGGCATAAAAACTATTTATTCGATTATTCGGCATATCTATATATAACTAATCAAACTCATCCTAGAAAAAAAGCTCAAATATGATGAATATATATTAAAACTAAATGGAGTCGAGCCTTTGGGGTAATTCAAATTGCATCACAGCATTAAAACGCCGATGAAATTAATTTTTATTTGGTTGTAAAGCAATTACACGGGAAACAGATTTTAATGCGTATTTAAGGAAAAGTAATAACCATAATTCATATTTAATCCTCTCATAAAACTCATTACATGGAACCCAAACATTCTTTAAGAAATTTGCTTAAATTTTCACTTCGAAGAAAAAAAAACACCTTTTTAATTCGAGAAAATTCGATTAATTTGCTTTTTATAAGTAGGACGTTGTCGCGTTTTTAATGTTTTAATCAAATCTTCTCCATTGTTTTGAAATTAATCAGTTTCTGTAATACTTATAGAATTATATAAATTAAATTAACAACAGCAAAAAATTTTAAGTCAAATAATTGTGTTATTAATCAATCAATCAATCAATCATTCACTGGAAACGGTATGGATATGATACCCTTTTTTAGTATTTCTAGTAGAAGTAAAGTTATTGATACCAGACACTTTTATTTTTAATATGAAAATTAGATATGACAATTATAGTTATTTTAATCTTATTATGTCTAATGTATACACATGATTGGTGTAAATCATTGGGAATCGGCCAAACTAGCAAGATTCAAAGGCTGTGCTGGATTCAATGTAATCTAAAAAAAAAAAAAAAAAACATTAATAACTTTCGCAAATCTAGAAAATGTGCCTTAATACGGAATAGTTCCAAGATAGTACCTAGATATAGTAAATGCTCTAGCTTTAATTGTTATAATATTGGTTTATGTTTATTTATAGACAATATTAAGATAAGAAGAAAGCACGTATAAACATGAAGTCTGAGAAAAATGATGCAATCGAACATATATTAGAAGGCTTGTGTTTTCTCACTATCTTCGCACAATCTTATGTGCGTTTTTGATTTATTTTAGAAGAGTCCACCATTTCCTTTAGCTACATCAGGGGTGTCACTAACTGTAGTGGAGCAGGGGAAAGAAAATTCGCTTCCCAATGAGGTGAACCAGGCTTACTGGTCGATCTCAGCGATTACTGGTCGATACGAATTCTGCACCCGGCTCACACCGACCACTATGCTGACGTAAAATATCCTCAGTGGTAGACAGATCAAGTGTTAAAGTCCCCTTTGCCGTCAGGCAAACCATGGGAGGTTTTCGTGGTTTTCTTCTTCGTGTACGCAAACTCGAGTTAGTTCAATCAAAAAGTTCCCCACGAAAGCAACATTTCTCCCTATGCTTGATCATGGAGTTCCCTTGTCTTCAGGATTGGTTTCAAAATTATAATGCTTCAGAGTTGAACATTGGTAGTTGTAATTTTCAAAAAATTGGGTCGGCTTTTCAACGACGGTTATAAAATTAAATAGGGGTGTGGCATAGTAGGGAACTATCGTATATTAGACACTTTTCCTTCATGATACTAGAATGTTGTCGTAAAAAATAATTACATTTTTAATGCGACAAATGCTTGATACTAATTCGCAATTTAGTGTTATGCATTATTATTATTAGCATTAAATTTCGAAGTGATATTTTATTTATTTATTCAAATTGAAGAAAAAAATAATTTTGTTTAAATTTCTTACTCTTAGAAAAATCATTAAAGATATTTTATTTCCATTGGTAAACAATTTTCATTAAAAAATGGAAAATACTTCAATTAACGTCATTCATTTAATAAAGAATTATTAATAAGTAAAATTTACTAATAAGATATGTTTTATTCTAACAATAACATAACTAAATATCAACGTAATTTTTTTATTTAACTTAAATGTTGTCATGAAGTTCTGAGTCAAATTAAAATGTTATTGTTTTCAAGTTCTTTCTGTTTATTCCTTTTTAATTATATAACATCAACAATATATATTTTTTTATTTCTTAACTTTTATTAACTTTATTATTTCTTAACTTTTCTTAACAATTAGCTTCCCCTACCTTTGCTAAAGAACAATGCATCTTAAACCCTTTTTTTAATCACTTTTGTAGGAATTTGTTTCAATATGCCTTATTTTGTCTTTTTGTAAATACAATAAAAAAAAAGCCTGGATTATAAATTTCAAAAATCAGTCTTCAATAAATTGTTGAAAATATTAAATCACATTAGAGAGATTTCCCAAATTTTCCTTCCTTCTTTTTTTTTTCTCCAAGAAGAATGAATATTGGTTTTAGTATCAAATTGTACTAAGAAGAATCTTACATAAATATAATTTAATGAGATCTGCTGAATAAATACATATCAGGATTTCCTGACTTATTGCACAATTTTCGTTACTCGCGAACAAAGAGATATCTTTCAACTATCTCTATCCAAAATATTCAGTTAATTTTTTTTCTTCAAATATTCGAATTTTATTATAATTTTGCAATATGATTATAGTAGGCAGTTTTTATTACAAAAGTATATTTCCTCTAAACTCATTCTTTTTTTTCCTTCATTAGTTTTGTTTACGTTATTGCTTCCTGGATATCATAGCAAAATAACTCAAAATTCAAACTTTTTTGCTTAAGTTAGCGAAAATATCTACTCTATTTAAAATAAATAAATAAAATTAAATAATTTAAAAACTAGAAAGTACTAAAATCTATCAAAATCTATTAAACAAAGATGCATTTTAAATTGACATTTAAAAGTGATTCCAAAAATTTGTCATTTATAGAATGCACAGTTCTATTGATAACGCTTGCAGCAATATTTCATAACTTGTGTAACATCGAAATCTAATTATGTTGCTTTTTCCTATTTCACTTGCCAATCCTGCAAGCCTGCTTGCTGAAACCAAATGTATTTAAGGTAGAGAGTGCTTTTGTTTTTCAGTGGCGCCATCTATGACCCAGAATACGACTTCTGCCAGGGGGTGGAGCTTTCGCCTTCCAATGAGGTGAATCGGGTTCGAATACCAGCAATGGCTGGTCGACACGAATTCCACACCCGGATCTTACCGACCATAGTGCTGACGTAAAAATTATCCTCAGTGGAAGACGGATCTTGGGTTAGAATCACCTTGCAATCAGGCTAACCATAGGAGGTTTTCGTAGTTTTTATGGTTTTTTCGTGGTGGGAGGTTTCCATATATAGCAAATGCAGGTTAGTTCCACCAAAATGTCTTCCACGAAGGGAAATTTCTCCCAATACTTGATCCAGGAGTTCCCTTGTCTTCTGAATCGGTTTCAAAATTACAAGGCTACGGAGTTAAACATTTGTAGTCATAAACCTAAAATTGGGTCGGCTGTTAATGACGCTTGTAAAATAAAATTTACTCAAAGAAAACATTATAATCATCAGTTTTTATTTCTTTGTATTCAAAATCGTAAGCATCGCTGAATCCGATGTTTTAAGTGTTCACCTTTAGGCTACATTTTGTTTAGCTGCGCAACGAATAAGATATTTAGAAGCTTGAAATTTTAAAGGAGTGTAAATAAATTTGCTTGGTTTACGATGGAATGAAAAAAAAACATTAACTTTGTTAACTGTTAAACTTACAGTAAAAAATACCCTGCGGTTTGCTTTACGGTGGAAGGGGTGCAACCATAGAGCTGAAATTTGATGTGCTGAAAGGGTCATTTTTTATTTAAGAACTTAATACAATTTTTTTCGAAACTCTATTAATTCAATTTTAAGTGATTCTTTCGTGAATCATAGCTTCCTCTTTTGTTTTTCATAATGAATATTTTCCCATTTGTTATAGAAAGTTTTATTTATATCCACTCGAAATCTTTGTTTTATTTATTCGTGCTTGCATAAATGTCGAAAGTAACAAAGAGAGAGAGAGAGAGAGAGAGAGAGAGAGAGATTAGATATTGCCAGATATAGTATATTAACATTTATATTGTAATTTTTAAAGATATAAATATTAAATTGCTACAGATCATTTTTTTTTTTTTGATCAAATATTCTGTTTTTCGAAATTGATTTTTTTTTCAAGTGCAATTGATTTCTTTTTTTAAAATAAGTTTAAATTAATTTAAAATAATTTAAAAATTTTAAATTAATTTTAAATTTAGGTAATCTTTTATTTCGTCGCGATTAAGTTGTTAAAAAATGTGCTCGCATCAAAATATAATAATTAAATATTTTATTTACAATATAATCCTTGCTTTAATGAAAATTATAAACTGTATTTTAAAAAAAAGAAACAAATAAAAAATCAATGATGAATAAGGAAACAACACGTTAAAAAAAATCAGTTTTTCGCTTAGAAATAAATATGGAAATTACGATCAGATATTTTCTTTGTATCAGAAAATTAGTTTATGTTACACTTTTATGAGCCAATGAATATTACAACTAAACTTGATTATGAATCCAAATCGATGGGTATTGTAATGTGAATCTAATATAACTGACTAAGTTTAAAATTCGTAACATCATTCAATTGATTGAAATTTCATACAATCAAGTTATCACTTCGTTCGAAAGTGCACGGTACCTTGAAATACGTTTTGCTACAATGATGTTTTCTAGGAAATAAATGACACGCATATTTTAAGTTGGACAGTTACGCTGTTCTTTTTCATTTTGCTCCTAGTTACAAATGAGTACAGAAATATGCCATTCATTTATTGCAAATATATGTTGCCCTACATTTTTGTTAGCAATCAGCATTCAGAATGAGATTTATTTATTTATATCTAAAATATGTTAACTATTTTTTTTTTTTTTTTTGCTTGATGTTATATTTATTAGAAAAGATTGTGCAATTCAAGAACCAAAGTTTTAAGAGAATAGATAGTAGTAAGGCTTTATTATTACTCATTGCTCAATGCACTCATACTTTATTACTACTCATTGCTCAATGCACTCATACTCATTACTCATTATCACCATTCCATCGTAACTCCATTAGAAGATATTAATGAATATTAATCGTTCTAATTTAATTATATATTTATTCATTAATTATTGATTTTTCATTGATTAGTTGTATATACCCCTATATTTATTGATTAGTTTTACTTTATATCCTTTGTTATCGCATTATGGATTAGTTTTTACTTTATAATCGGTGTACAAAAGCTGACCCATTTCTGAGTTTTAAACTAGCAATGTTCAACTTCGTATCCTTGTAATTTTGAACCCAAACCAGAAAAAAAGAGAACTTCAGGGATCAAGCATTGAATGAAACTAATCTTCCAGGTGGACTTTTTGAGGAAACTAGCCCACATTTGTGTTACATGGAGTGAAAAACCACGAATATTTCACAAGATTAGCTCGACAGCAATGGGACTCTAACTCATGATCTGTCTACCCCTGAGAATATTTTTGATTCAGCACTGTGGTCGCTGCGAGCTGGGTGCAGAATTCATATCAACCAGTCATGGCTCTGATTCGAATCTTGTCATCTCATTGGGAGGCGAGTTCTCTATCCTCTCAGCTACCACAACTCCGTTGATTAGTTTGTCTTAAATATCGAACTCAATATTATTCCAACTGCATTGAAACACCCTTCCCATGATGATTTTGGTACATAATATTTATATACATAATATTTAAAATGCTTCACACGCACTGTAAAAAAAATATTTTGTTACATTACGGAAAATTTCAAGTAGCCAGAGATTATCCATATGCTACGTAGAAAACATGTATACAGAAATTTCGTTTAACAAATCTTTACAGAAAATATTTGTACGCACCAGATATTTTTCCGTACGGCAGCGAAATTTGTCATGAGGGTAGCTGTATACTCTCTGGTTTACATAGTGAAACAGATACTTAAAAGTTACTTAAGTTTTCTACCTATTCCATACCTGCCAACTTTTAATCCCTTCCATCATGATTTCTTACAGTGGTAGTAAAACGGAATTAAAATTTCCATTTTAAGCAGAGGAATGCATTGTATTAGAAAAAACTGAACTTCACAACAATAAGAGTACACATATAAATATATTTGCTTTATTTTTTTTTTAAAATAGTGGTGATCAAAATTATTTAAAATTTATGTTTATAAAAGAAAAATTGTATATATTTACTACCACTTTAAATATAAAAATAAAATTTTACGCCAAATGCGTAAAAGTTGGCAGGTATGCTATTCCATTTTTTTATTTTTTGGCAAATTTTTCAGATATCAAAACCATCACGTTTGAAAGAATCGTCGTAGAATTATATTTCTTTTCCATCTTTTATTCAATCGATATGGAGCGAGATTCGAACTCGTGTTCTTCCCAGTATGAGACAAGCTCCTTAGAGCATCATACAAGCCTGTCTGTATCTGCTTCAAAGTTGTCTTCTACCGCTTTTATGCCAAATTTTTTCTTTCACATTCAAAATTGAAAAATCTTTACCCAATTGATACAATCTGTATCAATGGTTATAGATTTTATTTGTCAAAAGAAAAAAATGTCTCTTTTAACAAATTACGAAGTAGTTTAACAGTAAATTTCTGTAATTTTAGAGGATGGAAATTTTCGGTTGGAAAGTTACAGAATTGTAAAGTTCTATTATTGTAAAGTTGGATTATATTTATCACATTTTGATTCGAAGATAGAATGCAAAAACAGTAAAAATATTGTGTAATGAAAATGAATTTTTCTTTATGTTTTGAATATCGTTAACATTCCTAAAGGGCAAGGGAAAGATAAATATCATTAAATACCTTTTAAAGTCAGATAACAGGTTAAAGTTTACCTATTAAACCTTATAAAAAGAACTGCCCTCATTTTTCATAACCAACCGTTCCATTTGTACGAAACTATGGTAACTGTGACTGTCTTGAAGAGAAATCTAGGGTATCACTAATGAATTGAGATTCGCTCTGAAAACTTTGGGTATATGTCCCCAAGAAGAGAAGAATTTTTCAGCTACGGTTGCCGACGGAAACGATTAAGGCTGGATAAAAATTAGCAGTTTTCGCGATTAAAAAAGGAAAAGGAATTTTTTTATATCCTTTCATTTCGAAATCGAAAGTAACGCTTTCTATTCTGGCGTGTAATTTTTCACGCAAAAATGAAAGAAAACTCGCAAAAAAAGAGAAGCAGTGATTGCTCTGAATGATTCGAGAAAATTAATTAAATCTGATAATGGGTTTGTAAACTTTCTAATTAACATAGAAACTAAATAGCAATCTCAAAAAATAAGCGAAGTGTCTAATAATTGACCAGTCTGTTAAATGATCCTCCATGCAGCACGTTTTAAATTAAGTAATTTTTTAAAGAATATTTTTCACAATATAACGTTATCTTTTTTACGGATTTTGATGTAATATTTAACGTACAATTAATTGATAACATAAGAATATTTCACCAAATTTCTGATTATTTTTGCTAAAAATAATACTGTGGTCATCTAGGAGAATGCTTGGTACAATGTTAAAAAAAAAAAAAAAAAAANAAAAAAAAAAAAAAAAAAAAAAAAAAAAAAACGATTGAATCAAATTACGGTAAAAGACGGTACAGATCAAATGACGGCATAAAGTACCGGTTTTTTTTTACCGGAAGATATTAAGGAACAAAAAAATCTGATATACCGTCATTCTTGAAATAATAATTACTGAAAAATTGCTTCTTCACTTTAATTAAATAAATATTACCTTAAAAATTACGATGTATTTTACGGTAAAGATGGGTGTTATGGTAAAAGGGATCCCAAAGTGCCGGTACTTTATACCGTAACTTGATCTGGAATATTTTACAGTTTAGTCTCAGATGACAATTTATGAGGCATATACTAATTAAATTTGAAAACTGCATGTTTGCAACAATTAATTCTCTCAATTTCTTTAAAAGATATCACCAAACAAGACTCGAAAAGTTTACATAAAAATATTCAGTGTACGCCATTACCGTTATAGGCTGAAACCTGAGATGATCTTATATCCACAATTTAAGCTACGTATATGTAGTTATTGTGTGTCAAATTGTATTCTTATATTATTAAAAACGCGATTGTTTCACCTTTCTGCAAATCTAAAAGCTATGAGACAACTACGAGTCTTACAGTATGCTTGACTTTTATAATACTTGTATTTATTTAATTATTGTTTAATGCTTGGTTCCTTTGTATTTGTTTCTACATCAGAGTTTGCGCAGAGTGTTCCTCTCTGGTAAATATCTAGAGAAAATTATTCGAGAAATATTTCCAAAATTAGTCTCAATTCAAGATCAAGGCAGTAGCTTTTTTTCCCCTCCTTTATGACGTTACAATCAGTTTTCTGACGCATGCATCTGTCTATTTTTACACATTTCGATGTAAAAACTTAAAAATATTTAAATAATTTTCTGATTTTTTTTTAGCCAAAAGTACAATGTAAAGATTCAAGAATTTTTTGAGGTAAATATTACTTTGTGGCACTATTAAATATTTTAAGTTTGTATATTGTGCAACTGCGGTAGTGCGATGGGCGGCAAGCATCTTAGGATGTACTTTGTAGTCTCAAACGACGCTTTTGAGGGATGCTGGAAGATCAGAAAACAAATTTAGGCCTTATATTATGATTATCTTTTGTAATTGAATAAGTCCTTGTTAACTGTTTGGTTCTTCTGTTACCTTTATTTGTTTCTAATTGCATGCTTGATCATAGTAATTCAGTCTAACGAATAATTTACATTGAGGGTTACAGTAAGAAACTTTTACAGTAAATTATACGAAAAAAGTAGTACAAATAAATTCCCTGAGTTTAAATTTTGGGCATGACTGAGAGGTCCTTTCTTAACGTAAATTTTTGGGGTAAATATTGAATTTACTGTAAAATGTACTGACATTCAGAGTGCATGCACATTTTACCATATTTATTTAATTATTTTTATTATTTTTTCATTGTAACAAATATTATGCAAAGGTGAAGATCAATAAATAAATTTTAAAAAGTTGCGGATATCATAGTATCCAATACATTTTCTAAGACAATTATATTGTTCTGATTCAAAATATGCATACCATTCGCCTCAATTACCCACGGTTGCTTAGAGAAACTTATACAGTCATTTATATTTCACTAGAGCCATTTACTGTTACATTAAGTACTCATGAATGTATCATTAATTAAGAAAACAATTAGATTAAGGCATATCACAAATATGCTGTGAGAAATATTTAGTTCAAAATACAGCACTCATTCAAATCCATACACACTGAAAATATATCCTTCACCTAAGGTATAAGTTGATTTAAATGTTGTACAAATCTTTAACGTCCACACAATAGCAAATGGTTTGTGAAAAGAAAAAGAACATCTGAAAAATCTTCGAAAGTATCCAGGAAATAAGCTTTAGAAAAATAGGACCAAAAAGAAAGAGGAAATTTAGGCCGTTGAGTAAATAAACCTGAACTTAAACTAGTCAAATATTTACTTTAATGAAATTAGATATTTAAAAAAACTAACTTGAATAAAGTACAAGGATTAATTTAAAATGCCAAGGAACTTTAAGTACTGTTCAACAAAATTTTTAAGACTCTTAATCAACTCCATATATTTTTCTGAATTCCAATAATTGCACTAATTGTTTTGGGATAATGCTTTATCATTCGAAATTTTTTTTAAAAAAAATTTGCATTAAAATTAAGCATGAAATTAATAACTTTAGCCAATATTTTTAACTTATCACAAAATTAAACTCCTGAGAAACTATTGTTTATTGATACTTTTGTGTAGAAAAATACTTTAGAGCATATTATATAATTGTGTTATGTACAATTAAGAAAAATCAAAATGTGCATTAAAAGTTCGTTTCTGCAAGCTTCAAATTAAACTTAGCATATTAATAAGTTTTTAAAAAAATATCTACTTGCATTCGCAAAAATAATTAATTACATTGAATTCATGCTCAACAGCCTGAATCAAATCGGTCATTAAATTCATGTAATTGCTAGAGTAGTGCTTTTGTTCTATACTTTTTTCCAATGATCTGTTTCCTTGTTTTTTCTTCTACAACTTTTTTTCCCAGAGCTTTTTTCTGTGATTCTAGCATAAAATGTCACTCATTGCATTGGAATTCACTAAATCTAAGTATTTGTGGCAAAAATGTGTGGCTTTTGTACTCGAGACAAGCAAATTTATTCAAAACAAATAAAATTTCAACAATATTTCATTAAAATTAATGAAATTTAAGCAGTATTCCTCTAAAACTACCAACATTTAAACAGTATCCCCTTAAAACTAATAAAATTTTAACAGTATTCCAATTTTCTAAAATTTAAGCAGTATTCAATGAAAATTAAAATGTGTTCCTTGAAAATTAACTTTTGTCAATATTTTAAAAACCTCACTTGATAGAGCATAACAATTCTCAGAGGTAAAATCAACATAAAACACTAATTAGAAAGTGTAAAGAGCTGGTTTATCAGTGTAGTTTTGGTATTTCAGCTCCTTTTTAATATTATCACCATCACTTGAAAGGTTTTAAGTAAATCACCAAGTACAACAAGGTTGCTTTCGATCTGTGTTAATGTCTGGAAAAAAATTATGTAAGTCTGGAAAAAAATTATGTATTCGTAATTTTTATGAAAAAAAATTAAACTTTACTTTCTCATTTTGGATAACATTTTATATAAAAAAAATTGAGACGACAAATTTTTAATTGTATTTGTTTGCTTTAATTTACTCAATGTATCTCCAAGTGAGATAAATTCTATTTTTTTCTTTTCATTCTATAGGTGTCCTCAAAAAATAGTTTTTAAATTGTGAGAAATTAATTGTCTGGAATAAATTTAATTTTAATAAATATTAGCTCATAGTTTCATTACATATTTCAATACAGCATTTCAACATTAAGGAACTACTTCTTTAATGAATTAAATAAATAAATTTTATTTTATCATTATCGTTTGGAAATTCTTTTATTCCTTCATTTCATTATCCGTACCAACTGTTCCTCTTTGGGAAGAGCCAGTATAACTTTGTTTTTAACTTATTTCAACTCCCCGAAAAGTATATAAAGAGTTTTCACTCTTACCCCAGATTCTTGAATAAGGTTATGATTTAGAATTTGAGTTCTTTCGAATTTCATTAAAAAAATAATGTAACAAATAATAAAAAATGCTCATTTTTATTTCCTTCCAAACAAATAAATAAATAAAATAAAATACTCTGAGAAATTTTTCAGAAGAATCTTGCTAAAAGTTATATCGATAAAACGTTCTCTTTAAAAGGACAATGCCTATCATAACTTTTTGCTATATTAGAAATGATGGAAATCAAAAAGCCATAAAACTTTAGTGAATTAAAAAACAGTTTTTAATTTTTGTAAACATAGTTTTATTGTCCAAAATGATGCAAGATTTAACTGCGCTTTAGAATTATGGCTTAGAAAATTAACTTTTAAAAAGCTAAAACGAAATTATATGATTTAAGGAAATAGAGAACCGGTTTGTAAGAATAAAACTGTAAATATTTTACTTTACGTAAAACATCAGCTTCATCGTAAATGTTTAAATTATTCACAACGATTTCATTTAATGTCTAAAAGACTATTTTGAAGAAGTTATTGCGAAATATTTAATAGCTGAAGTCTAATTATTTTCTCTATGAGTTAATGATCACTTTAAAATATTTCGCAAAATTTAATTTATTTTTATGTTTTTAAAAATATATATTTAGTTAATTGTGCTAGCTTTAATTTTAAACAATTTTCTTACTTTACATTTTAAAAGAAAATAATTCATTTCTGTTAAATTGCTTTTTAAAAGGTAGAATATAATAGTACCAGTGAGCAAAATACAATCGCATACGATCGATAACTAATAATATATAATTATAATAATAGCAGTACACAATAGTAATAGTATCTAATTATATTATATTATGTTTTTCTACCTTGCAATTCGATACGTGATAAAAACATTCAGTAATAATTTTCTTTGACTCTTATTTTTAAAATATCTTGTTTTTATTTATTTATTTTGATGTTTGTCTATATTATTTAATATTAGGAAGGTTTAATAAAATAGTTTCATAGTCAATTATAAACTGATAAAATCGATTTAGTCTGCATACATACAAACAGTTTGATTGCTATATGCAATAATGAATGAACTATTAATTAAAATATTCTTAAATTTAATAATTTTCATCTAATAGGCAGATTTTTATACGCCAAGAGAGGAAATTTTAATAGTCAATGAAATACTACTAATAGTTACTGAAAAATAAGGTTAAGATAAAGTATTCAGAGGGTCATTTGAAATATAATTACTCTTTTTTAGTGAGGGAGGTGATATATTTGTCAATCTTTATTCAATTTGGTTAAATAATTGACTGTGTGCATACTCAATATTTCTAGCATATTATCCGTTGCGCGGATAGTTTTTATTATTTTTTTTAAAGTTTTTTAATAATTACAATTAAAAATAATGTAACGAAATGCGGATTTATAAAGCTTTGTATTGAATCCAAGAGAATAATATTTAGCTCCTTTATCTTTTTAATTATCCTTATATTCATAGATTATGTTATTTTAAGCAATAGTTTTTTTTTTTTTAAGCTTGTCTATTTTTATGTATAATTTAACATCTGAATATTATACGTGAAGAACTCGTATCAGAACAAAATGTTTCCCAACAAAAATGAAGAGGAAAACAAAAGGATATCTTTCTCAAATGAACTTTAAGAATTAATGACTAATAAATCATGTGGCACATAAATGTTTATTCATAATAATTTTGAACAACTTAAAATTTTTACTCTTTGAAACGAAATTTATCAAAACTATTTCTATTTCAATGAAAGCAATATAGATGGCGCCACAAAATATCTCAAATTAAATTTATTTTCGTTCAATTTTTCTTTAAGTTATTCTAGTAGTTTTGTGCAGGGTTAAATTTAGATATGATCTTTATAAGCTGCACAGTCACAGTAACAACTATGGAAAAATTGAAGAAAAAAATTTAAAAATTGAATTTTTTTGTAAGAATTTTAAAAACAAAAAATATTTTCTTAATCGTTTGGTTTTTAATCGTTTCGTCGAATTAAAAAAAAAATTTTAAAGTTAAAAATTAAATATTTTAAAAATTTTTATTAATTTGTCGCAAATTAAAAAATTTACGATGATATCTGTTATTGCCGTTTCATACTAACTCTAAGCTTGAAATTTCAAAGGAAAATATTTCTGTTTATTGTGATGAAAATTTATAATAAGCATATTTTTGGACATCAAAAATATGATATTATAATTTTTGATTCTATGGGATTAATATTTTGAATATGATGGTTTACTTTTTAGAGTTGAACAGCTTATCATGATTAAAATTGGCCCTCTCGAAATTCGTGTTTCATTACGATTCGTGTTTCATATTACGAATAAATTTTAACGATATAAAAAAACACTTATGAAATCAATACTCCACGTTTGTACTGTAAAACTTATTATTATTATTATTATTTTTTTTTTTTCTAAATTCTTGGATTCTGAGCATTTTTTGTGTATTTTGTATTAAAATTCTAAAATTTATTTTTTGCCAGACAAAACCAATGTTTATTTAGCAGCTTTAGAAAGTTAAAATATGCAACACATTAATTTCTTTAAATATTAAACCTTAACTTTTACATTTTTTAATAATTTTTTTTTATTTCCGATACTTTTTTGAGACTCATACTTTTAAATGATAACACACATATTTAAATTGAGCTTCAAGATTTTGTCAGAAATCTAATATTTTAATTGAAAAAAAAGCTGAAATTTAAGAATTTAACTTTACAATGGGACGATTGAGAAGTTTTTTTCCCACATTTGCAAAATAAAACTTATAGTTTTCTTTTTTTTAATAAATTTTCTGCTTGTGAATACTCGCCTGTTAATAATACTAATTTGGTTAACTTAATTAATAAATCCCTTCGGAAAGAAAATTACAAAGTGTTTCTTTTAAATTATTTATATGCACTGCTGTTTATGAATACTAATTTCGTTGTTTATGACTACTCTGCCATTAATAATGACTAACATTTTGTAGTAAATGGCTATTCACTTTTGTAGTAAGAGAAATTACTTTGCTTTTTTTAAAATTGCTTATAAACACTGCTGTTTATGATTACTATTTTGGTTTTTTATAATTACTCGACTATTAATGATTACTTATTTCTTGTATTAGCAAATAGAAAAAATATTTTTCACTTTAACAATTAAAAAAATGTTTTTATCATTATTTTTTTTTTATCTATACTGGTGTTTGAAAATACTAATTTGCTAATTTGACTATTCATGAATGCTCAGCTAATAATGAACACAAATTATTTGTAGATATTAACATTTCAATTTAAAACAAGGAATTTTTCATGCTTATTGAAAACAGAGGGCCGAGTTTTACGTATTTATTTTTTACAATTAACATTTAAAAGAAAAAACACACTAAAAAATACCTAGAAATAGTTAATTCATAGAACAATAGTTATTAATGAAAAGGAATGTGATAGGATTCTGTAGAACTAAATAAGAAATTTAAATAAAAAAAATTGTAAAAAAGTGTTTCGACGGAATTTAAAACGAAGAACTTTTGGAGGAACGATATGTCAGAGCAAAAAGCGACAACCTTAGGACACAAAAAATTGCTATTCTCAAATTTCTATTGAGCTCGTAGTAATGTAATTTTCGAACCCCCAGAAAATTTTTCATAGCTTGTTATTGATAATTACTTAAAAACCAAACTTCTATTACGTGAGCAAGGGCGCCGGCAGAATAATATAAAGGGGGGTGCAACCCTCTAACAAGCTACCCCCTCCCCCCATTTTTTTTTAAAAAAAAATATTCTGTTATTACATATACTCTCATTTGTTAATTTTTTTCAAGATACATTTCTTCATTGTTAACAAGATATTTAAAACAAAGTACGAATTTTTTGTACTTGCAAATTTTGCCTCGAGAAACTGTATTGATGGCGCTGGCATAGCTACTGACTAACACAAATAACTACAAACAGTAGTTTCGTATACTAACGTGTTTGTGCACGCTTAACATTGGTATTTATTGTGTTGATGAAGTTTTACAGTTGTAAGAAGTCAGTTTGTGATATACACATTCGTTAAACTAAATAACTAATAGGCAATATAATATTATTCATATTTTATTAAATGAATTTTAAAAATATAGCTTAGATATCTGCCAAGTTTGTGCATGCTCAGTGTGAATAAGAAAAGAATCAAGGATGACTCAGAATTCATTGAAAAAGTTATAAACAGATTTTGACAGCAAACAAGACGATTGCAATTCTTGTTCGATTAAACAATTTTTTAATTGTTATGTATCAGCAATCACTTATTTGTTTTTGAATAAAAATATTTTCAATAAAAAATTTTATAACAAAATTGATTTTCTGTATCTCTTTAATTGTTAAAAAAAAGCCAGGGGGGTGCAAGTGCACCCTCTTGCTCCCCGCTTCCTGCGCCCTTGTAAGTGATACGAAATGTGACGATAATCACTTAAATTAGATGGTGACGACAGATAATTTAGGTAACATGCTTTACACCTATCGCAAGACCAAACTGCTTTTTTTCCTGCTTACGATTTGTACTCAAAATATAGAACGGCTTTTTATAATTTTATTAAATATAACAAAAATCTGTTTTATTCTTCTCATATTTATGCTTTTCCTCTTATACTTTTTTATTTATTTTATCATTGGCAGGACACTGAAAAAATTGTAGGACTGGGGTTGTAGCTCAGTAATCGTCTTCTCACACAATCCGATCCTAAAAAAACCGTACCAGTTAGTTAGCTATTGTTCAATTTTCGATATGCAGAAATGTTAATTAGCCATTCTTAATAATATTATTCCGAATCGCCATCGACCTTGCTTTTTAGTCAACAATTTATAAGCAATGGTTCCCGTAGAAATTTTTCAGGTTGTACAATCCGAAAAATATTAATTAAAACTTTCCAAAAAGCGTGAATTTTTTTCTCGTACTCTGTAAAACTTATTAAACTTGAGTGTATCAGAAATTTTCACAGACTAGTTTAATAATTTATTTTAAGCTACTAAATCGGCAATTTGGAACAAACGATTTTCATTTTTTTGCAACATTTAAATTTCGAACATAAAATTTTTCTTAAAAAAATCATGTTTTACTTAATTTTTTTTTGAATTAAATACGGCATGAGCTTGAAATAAAATTAGCTTCTAGAATTCTATTTTTTTAACATCTATTAAATATTTCTTAGGCATATTTCCTAGTTAGAGGAACAAATATAAACTAAGCAAAATATAATTTTTTATTTTTTGGAACACCAGGAAATGCAAGTGAAAGCTTTTGACCTACGTTGGTGGCGCATATGTTTAAAATTATAAGCTATAAATGGTTTTATTTAAAGAAAAATCATAATGATTACTAATTACCAATTTCTTGTAGTTAACACTAGAAAGACTGAAACTTAGTATATACCTATATTGCCCAAAAGCAGCCAAAATGACTGGATTGTAAAAGAATAACTAATGTGAAAAGATATTTGTTTAAAATTAATTTTAATTATTTTTTACATTATTTACAGTTATATAATAAGTTATTAGTTAATATTAACAATAAAAAAATTATATGTTGCACAAAAAGTCACGAAATTCTAAGAAATTGTGTCATTATACACAACATTGTTTTTCTAATTGAAATTAAAAAGCAGTCAAAATGGCTTCCTTGGGCAATCTAGTGCTATATATCATAGCTAATCACTTTTACTGCAAAAAAAACAAACAATGCTTTTTCTTTAACTAACATGTTACTAGCATTATTTGTCTTACATAAGAGTGCTAGAGTGGTTTGTTACTCGCTGAACACATTATATTAGCAGAATTAAGTTTCGGTCGTGTGTTGGCAACAGGTACTTCTTTTTCAGATAACTAAGTGACGTCATTCGTGCATATCGTTACGGAATCTAATCTGTATATAAGTAAGACATGTATTGTTGAAAGCTGAAGTCATTTCACTATGTTGTTGTTTCCGGTGATGATGTACCATATTTTGCTAAGCTGTATTCTAAGTAATTATTTTCAGTTGTTTGCTGTATCGAGATATTACTGTACGTAATAAAGAAAAATCAACAGAAAAATCAAGTTTCCTCATATGAGTTAACACACTCACTAACTATTGTGCGTGCTCTGCTAACAAAGAGTAAAAAAAAAAAAAATGAATGACATTTTAGAGCAAAATATACTTTTTTAATTCCTTGAATCACTAGGAACATTTTAAACCACCTTGGGAGTGAACATGTTCATAATTATAAACCATCATTGATTTTGAATAATTTTTTTTGATAATTTGATTCTGCGTAATAGTATTATTTATTTATCCTATTTTTCTTATTATAGAATGACAAATAACTTGATTTGACAACATAATTGAATAACAAGCCGTTGTTCGCATTATTCACCATGGCTGAAGGTATGACATCCCATAGCGTGGAGAATATATTTCAGCTTCCGACCGCATCGAATCTCAACAGCTCCATCGAGGCAAAAAGTTTGTTCTATGGCACAATGGTTAGTCGTGGGAAAGAGCATCCTCTGCGCAGGAAGACCCCTTTTCGAGAGCGATCACAATTACATCATGCCACATTATGTAAACAGATACATCGCCTAAAATTAGATACGCTTTTTCAAAGCACTGATTTGAAATTCGAATCTCTAGTTGGCTGAAGACGCAGACGTACGCAACGATTTATAGTTACAAGATTTGGTATGTGAGTCATGATGCCAATGAATTGGAGTTTTTGTAATTTTAATCAAATAAAACTTTGGACGTCGAAATATGACTGATTTAAAACATGTAAATTGAGGAAAATTGAATCAAAGCTCACACAAAATAATGGAAAAACTTTTATACTATTATTTTTTTATCTTTCTCAAGAAATATTAAAAGAATCATTTCATAATATATTCAGACATATTTAGATCATGCGATTTTTTATACATAAAGNTTAAGCAGTATTCCTCTAAAACTACCAACATTTAAACAGTATCCCCTTAAAACTAATAAAATTTTAACAGTATTCCAATTTTCTAAAATTTAAGCAGTATTCAATGAAAATTAAAATGTGTTCCTTGAAAATTAACTTTTGTCAATATTTTAAAAACCTCACTTGATAGAGCATAACAATTCTCAGAGGTAAAATCAACATAAAACACTAATTAGAAAGTGTAAAGAGCTGGTTTATCAGTGTAGTTTTGGTATTTCAGCTCCTTTTTAATATTATCACCATCACTTGAAAGGTTTTAAGTAAATCACCAAGTACAACAAGGTTGCTTTCGATCTGTGTTAATGTCTGGAAAAAAATTATGTAAGTCTGGAAAAAAATTATGTATTCGTAATTTTTATGAAAAAAAATTAAACTTTACTTTCTCATTTTGGATAACATTTTATATAAAAAAAATTGAGACGACAAATTTTTAATTGTATTTGTTTGCTTTAATTTACTCAATGTATCTCCAAGTGAGATAAATTCTATTTTTTTCTTTTCATTCTATAGGTGTCCTCAAAAAATAGTTTTTAAATTGTGAGAAATTAATTGTCTGGAATAAATTTAATTTTAATAAATATTAGCTCATAGTTTCATTACATATTTCAATACAGCATTTCAACATTAAGGAACTACTTCTTTAATGAATTAAATAAATAAATTTTATTTTATCATTATCGTTTGGAAATTCTTTTATTCCTTCATTTCATTATCCGTACCAACTGTTCCTCTTTGGGAAGAGCCAGTATAACTTTGTTTTTAACTTATTTCAACTCCCCGAAAAGTATATAAAGAGTTTTCACTCTTACCCCAGATTCTTGAATAAGGTTATGATTTAGAATTTGAGTTCTTTCGAATTTCATTAAAAAAATAATGTAACAAATAATAAAAAATGCTCATTTTTATTTCCTTCCAAACAAATAAATAAATAAAATAAAATACTCTGAGAAATTTTTCAGAAGAATCTTGCTAAAAGTTATATCGATAAAACGTTCTCTTTAAAAGGACAATGCCTATCATAACTTTTTGCTATATTAGAAATGATGGAAATCAAAAAGCCATAAAACTTTAGTGAATTAAAAAACAGTTTTTAATTTTTGTAAACATAGTTTTATTGTCCAAAATGATGCAAGATTTAACTGCGCTTTAGAATTATGGCTTAGAAAATTAACTTTTAAAAAGCTAAAACGAAATTATATGATTTAAGGAAATAGAGAACCGGTTTGTAACAATAAAACTGTAAATCTTTTACTTTATGTAAAGCATCAGCTTTCATTGTAAATGTTTAAACTATTCACAACGATTTCATTTAAAATTTAATGTCTAAAAGACTATTTTGACGAAGTAATTGCGAAATATTTAATAGCTGGTGTCTAATTTTTTCTCTCTATGAGTTAATGATCACTTTAAAATATTTCTCAAAATTTAATTTATTTTTGCGTTTTTAGAAAAAAAAAGTATGTAGTTAATTGTGCTAGTTTTAATTTTTAACTATTTTCATACATTACATTTTAAAAGAAAAGAATTCATTTCTGTTCTATTGTTTTTTAAATGGCAGAATATAATAGTACTAGTGAGCAAAATGCAATCGCATACGATAACTAATAATATTTAATTATAATAATAGCAGTACACAATAACAATAGTATGTAATTATATTAGGTTTTTCTACCTTGCAGATTGATACGTGACAAAAACATTTTGCATTAATTTTCTTTCAGACTTATTTTTATAATATATTGTTTTTATTTATTTATTTTGATATTCGTGTTTATTATTTAATAATTGGGAAGGTCTAATAAAATAGTTTTATAGTAGATTATACACTAATAAAAATCGAATTAGTCTGTATACATACAAACAGTTTGATTGTTATATGCAATTATGAATAAACTATTAGTTTGTATAAATAATACCTAGAAAATAATCCTAAATTTAATAATTTTTATCTAATAGGCACGTTTCCATACGCCAAGAAGAAATTTAAATAGTTTAAAGAGCAAACTCCAACCATTCTACTTAATTGATACAATATTAATATGAAAAATAAAGTTAGATAAAGTAATCAGATAGGCAATTGAAATATAAATGCCCTTTTTTGGGGGGGGGTGATATATTCTTCAAACTTTACCCGATTTGGTTATACAAAAATTGACAACTGCATACTCCATATTTCTACCATATTATCTGCTGTACAGATATATTTTTCAGTAATTACATTGAAGCTTAATTAAAAAATAATGTAACAAAATACAGATTTATGTAAATTCGTATTGAATCCAAGAAAATAATATCTAGCTTCTATATCTTCTTAACTATTCTTATATTCATAGATTATGTCAGTTTAAGTAATAGTTTTTTTAAGCTTGTCTATTTTTATCTATAATTTGACATTCACATATTATATGTGAGGAATTCATATCAAAACAAAAGGTTTTCCCAACAAAAATGATGAAGAAAGCAAAAGGATATCTTCCTCCAATGAAGTTTATGAATTAAAGACTAATAAATCATGTGGCACATGCCTTAAATGTTTATTCATAATAATTTCAAGCAACTTTGAATTTTTACTCTTTGAAACGAAATTTATCAAAAATGTTTCTACTTCAATGAAAGTGATATAGATGGCGCCACAAAATATTGCAAATTAAATTCATTTTTGTTTCATTTTTCTTGAAGTTATTTTAAGTAGTTTTGTGCAGGGTTAAATTTAGATATGATCTTTATAAGCTGCAGCACCGAGTCACACAAGTAACAAATATGAGAAAATTGAAAAAAAATTTACAAATTGTTTTGTCTTTTTTGTAAAAATTTTAAAAATAAAAATTATTTTTATAATCGTTTGGTGTTGGGAATTAAAAAAAAAATGTCTTAAAGCTGATAATTTAATACTTTAAAAATATTATAAATTTTTCGCATATTAAAAAATTTACGATGATTTCTGTCATCACCATTTCATACTAATTTTAAGCTCGAAGTGTTCGGCACTTCAAAGGAAAATATATCATTTTATTGAAATTAAAAATTATTATAGTCATAGTTTTGGACGACAAAAATATGCTATTATAATTTTCGATTCGATAGGATTAATTTTTTGAATATGATAACTTACTTTTTGGAGTTGAACAGCAGCTATGCGTGAAATTGGCCATCTCGAAAACAGTGTATTATCTTGAAATATTACGAATAAATTTTAACGATACAAAATACACTTCTGAAATCAATACTCCACGTTTGTACTGTAAAACTTAAATTTTTTTTATTTATTTTTTTCTGATTGCACTTTTTTGTGTATTTTGTATTATAATTTATTTTTTGCCTGTTAAAACCAATATTTTAACTTTTAAATTTTTTTAATAAATTTTTTATTTTAGATGTTTTTTTAAGACTCATTCTTTAAAATGGTCACATGCATATTAAATTGAGCTTCAAAATTTTCTCGGAAATCTAATATTTTAATTGGAAAAAAGGCTGAAATTTAAGAATTTAACTTTACAATGGGACGATTAGAAGTTAATTTCCCACATTTGCAAAATAAAACTTATATTTCTAAGTTTATTTATTTATTTATTTATTTTAATAAATTGACTGCTTGGGAATACTCGCCTGTTAATAATACTAATTTGGTGAATTTATTAATAAGTCACTTCAGAAAGAAAATTATTAAGTTTTTTTTTTAATTATTTATATGCATTGCTGTTTATGAATACTAATTTGGTTGTTTGTGATTACTCATCCATTAATAATTAATAATTTTTTGTAGTTAATAGCTAATCACTTTCGCAGTAAGAAAATTTATTTTGCTTTTTTTTAAAAAAAAATTGTTAATATATACTGCTGTTTATGAATACTAATTTGGCTTTTTATAATTACTCGACTATTAATGATTACTAATTTCTTGCATTAGCAAGTAGGAAAAAAAATTTTCTTTAATTTTTTTTATTCTATACTGGTGTTTGAGAATACTAATTTGCTAATTTGACTATTCTTGAATACTCGGCTATTAATGAATACAAATTACTTTTAGATATTAACATTTTAATTTAAAACAAAGATTTTTTAAAATTTTTTTATGCTCATTGAAAACAGAGTGCCGAGTTTTATACATTTATTGATTTATTTCTTACAATTAACATTTAAAAGAAAAAACACATTAAAAAATACATAGAAATAGTTAATTCATAGAACAATAATTATTGAATAAAAAGTATGAGATAGATAGAATTAAATAAGAAGTTTAAATAAATAAATAAAAAATTTAAAAGTGTTTCGACTGATTACTTAAAACGAAGAACTTTTGGAGGAATGATATGCCAGAGAAAAAAGCGACAAACTTAGGACATAAAAAAATTGATATTCTCAAATTTTTACTGAGCTCGTAGTAATGTAATTTTCGAAACCCCCAGAAAATTTTTCATAGCTTGTTATTTATAATTACTTAAAGACCTAACTTCTATTACGTGATGCAAAATGTGACGATAATCACTTAAATTAGATGGTGACGACAGAGAATTAACGTAACTTGTTATTCACCCAACGCAAGACCAAACTGCTTTATTTCCTACTTAACAATTTGTACTCAAAATATAGAATGGCTTTTTATAATTTAATAAAATAAAACAAAAATCTGCTTCTTTTTTTTCTCTTTTTTTTCCTCTGGCTTTTTCTCTTATATGTTTTATTTATTTTACTATTGGTAGGACACTAATCGTTTTCTCACGCAATCCCATCCTGAAAAAATCTTAACAGTTAGTTAGCTAATGTTCAGTTTTTGATATGCAGATAATTAATCATTCTTAATAATATTACTCTGAATGCCATCGACCTTGCTTTTTAGTCAAAAATTTATAAGCAATGGTTCCCGTAGAAATTTTTCAGGTGGTACAACCCGGAAAATATTAATTGAAGAAAAAAAACTTTCGATTTTTTTTCTTCCTTTTTTTTTTGTAGTTTGCAAAACTTATTGAACTTGGGTGTATCCGAAATTTTCACAGACTAGTTCAATAATTTATTTTAAGCTACTAAATCGGCAATTTGGAGCAAATGATTTTAATTTTTTTGCAGCATTTAAATTTCGAACATAAAAATTAAAAAAAAAATCATGTTTTACTTAAATGTTTTTTAAATTAAATACGGCATGAGCTCAAAATAAAATTAGCTTCTAGAATTCTATTTTTTTAACATCTATTAAATATTTCTTAGGTATATTTCCTAGTTAGAAGAACAAATTATAAGCTAATTATAATATTAAATTTAAAAAATAAACTTTTACTCCCAGATTATGAATCCTTCACAATTACCTGTCATCCATCATGACATGTAATTAGCATTATTTGTCCTACATAGGAGTAAAAAAATTAAAAACATTTTAAAGCAAAATATACTTTTTTAATTTCTCGGAATATCAGAGAGTGCAAGTGAAACCTCTTGATCCACGTTGGTGAAGCACATGTTTAAAATTGCAAACTACAAATTATTTTATTTAAAGAAAAATCCTAATGATTACTAATTGCCAATTTCTTGTAGTTAACGCTAGAAAGACTGATACTTAGAATATACCTATTGCCCAAAAGCAATCAAAATGACAGGATTGTGTAAGAATAACTAGTGTGTAAAGAAATTTGTTTAAAATTAATGTTTAGTATTTTTAATATTATTTACAGTTATATAACTTATTAGTAAATATTAACAACAACAAAAATTATATGTTGTACAAAAAGTCACAAAATTCTAAGAAATTGTGTCATTATATACATCATTGTTTTTCTAATTGAAATTAAAAAGCAGTCAAAATAACTTCCTTGGGCAATCTAGTGTTGATAGCCAATCACTTTCGCGATTAAAAAAAATTATAATGCTTTTTCTTTGACAAACATGTAACTAGTATTATTTGTCTTACATAAGAGTGCTAGAGTGGTTCGTTACTCTCTGAACACATTAAATTAACAGAATTAAGTTTCAGTCGTGTGTTGGCAACAGGTATTTCTTTTTCAGATAACTAAGTGACGTCATTCGTGCATATCGTTACGGAATCTGTATATAAGACATGCATTGTTGAAAGCTGATGTCATTTCACTATGTTGTTGTTTCCGGTGATGATGTACCATTCTTTGCATAGCAATATTTTAAGTAATTATTTTGAGTTGTTTGCTGTATCTAGATGGTACTGTATGTAATAAAGAGATATTTAAAATCTGCAAGTTTCCTCAAATTGAGTTAACACACTCCCTAACTATTGTGCATGCTCTGCTAACAAAGAGTAAAACAAATTAATAACATTTTAAAGCAAAATATACTTTTTTAATTTCTTGAATCACTATGAAGAGAAAGTGAAACCTCTTAAACCACCTTGGGGGTGAGCATGTTTATAATTATAAACTATTAATGAATTTATATAGTTTTTATTGATAATTTGATTTTGTATAATAGTATTATTTATTTATCCTATTCTTCTTATTATAGAATGACGAATAATATGATTTGACAACATAATTGAATAACAAGCCGTTGTTCACGTTATTCACCATGGCTGAAGGTATGACATCCCATAGCGTGGAGAATATATTTCAGCTTCCGACCGCATCGAATCTCAACAGCTCCATCGAGGCAAAAAGTTTGTTCTATGGCACAATGGTTAGTCGTGGGAAAGAGCATCCTCTGCGCAGGAAGACCCCTTTTCGAGAGCGATCACAATTACATCATGCCACATTATGTAAACAGATACATCGCCTAAAATTAGATACGCTTTTTCAACGCACTGATTTGAAATTCGAATCTCTTGTTGGCTGAAGACGCAGACGTACGCAACGATTTATAGTTACAAGATTTGGTATGTGAGTCATGATGCCAATGAATTGGAGTTTTTGTAATTTTAATCAAATAAAACTTTGGACGTCGAAATATGACTGATTTAAAACATGTAAATTGAGGAAAATTGAATCAAAGCTCACACAAAATAATGGAAAAACTTTTATACTATTATTTTTTTATCTTTCTCAAGAAATATTAAAAGAATCATTTCATAATATATTCAGACATGTTTAGATCATGCGATTTTTTATACAAAAAGTTCAAAGCTTTTAGAGTTTGAGGGACCAACAATAAATTACAAACTGAAAATAATGTATTTGAACACTATGCAAAAAAAATGTAGCAATAGATTTGTAAATGTGCAGTCATTTTGTGATAGAATTGTAGCTTGTGATAGTGATTTATACAGTTTTTATATGTAACAATTGCACCAAAATTTGCAATCCTATCTTAAATATTTATGGAGATATGGAAAAAAAGTTAATTTTTTTAAAAAAAAGAAAATTATTTTTTTGCATTGCGGGTTTTTTTCCCCTAGAACTTTGAACAGATTAAAAAATGAGACAAAATTTCTGGAGCAATTTGAAAGTAATTACAAAATTATTGCTTTAACATTTGAGAAAAATTCGTTTAAAACTGTGCAAGATATGAGATTAAAGTAGTTCTTTTACACTGCCCATGCGCGGATATTCTTCTTAATTTTGAAGTGAATCGCATTGGGCAACTAATGATAAAAGTCCGATTTGAATATCTTAAAAATATAAAAAGTTTCAATTAATTTTCCAATTAGTTTTTCTTCTAGTTAAAAAGAAAGCTCAAAATTATAAGGGGATTTCTACAAATATTATTTCATATCATAAAACAAAATTTAATACAAATGATAATACCTTACAATTAACATTCATACAGCAAAATGGAAGGAAAAAAAAAACAGGCGAAAGAAAAGAAGGAGCATAATCCTCAGAAATGTTATGTTTTTTAATAAATCTTGTTTAATAGCACAAAATATGTTTGTAGAAAAATAAGTGGTTGGACAAAGAAATAAATTTTAATTATTACATATGTTCACGAAAAATATTGATACTGTGCAAACTTATTATACAATAAGAGTTAGAATACACAATCGAGTCAGAGTCGAACTCGGGATAATCCAGTCGACTCTCAATATAACATCGCCAGTTAATCAAACAAAATTAGACGTTAAAACGAGAGATTACTATATCATGATTACATAAAATTAGTGCACATATTGACTTACATAAAATACAGGCAAAAACATGCTACACTTTAAGTGGAATTATAAAACTGCCTAATACGCAATTCTGGGACAATAAAGTAAAAGTATTATTTAATACAGTACATTAAAGGTTAATAATACATTTAAATTTTTTCAAATGACATCTTTTAAAATTGCGCATGAACTTTAACCAATCATTCAGTGCTTTTCCTAGATTTTGAAATTATACTTCACGAGGACGTTGTCATGAAATTAGATCACTTTGTTATTTTGCCTTCAGAATTACGCCGCGATTTTTAATTATTGTAAGAAAATGGCTTTTCGAACTTTTAGCTATATGTGTTATTCTAAGCGCTTCCTCTAAAATTTCTCTAATTTTTGCTCTAAGCATGTAGCGTTTTAATGGTTAGAATCAGCCACTTTCTCTAAACAACATACATCTAGAAAACTATGCAACCCTAAAATCAAGAAGAATGCGGATGTTTTCCGTGTTATATCTTTAACAAAAAAAACAAACAAAAAAAACAAAAAAAAACTACCTCTTCCCAAATACCCACTACTTCCCACCTTCACTTCCCAAAAAGAGCCCATGCAATTCTCGAATGAGAAAAATACGATTGATAAATACATCGAACCCTTTTAAAAATTTTTTTGAAAGGTTATGATTTTATAGGAAACTCCAATTTCTAAATGAAGGTGCATTATATACTTCAATTCCCCAATAATGCTAAGTGCTCCTTATATCACAATTTTTTTTTACCATAGATTACGTCAAGAACCTCATAGATTTAGAATAGGCGGGGTCCTGTCACCCTTTCTTCATTTATAGAGAATTCAAGATGTTTCATGTTTATTGAGTGGTAAAATCAGAATGAATAGTAGTTAGAACAGTTTTCTCGAGAACTTTGTTGTCGATTGACTCGTTGTCAGTGGAAAGACGTTAATTTTGAAAGCGCAAAGAAGTGTAAAATCTATTTTTGGAAAAATTTTCTGGGAATTTCAAAAAAAAAAAAAAAANAAAAAAAAAAAAAAAAAAAAAAAAAAAAAAAAAAAAAAAAAAAAAAAAAATCTATTCGCTCTATTGGAATGATCGGTTTAGTTCAGACCTTCTAACGGGCATTAAAATGTCATTTCGTCTATGAAACAGCAAACGGGACTTCATGTAGCGGTCGTTAGAATGGGAAGGTCGCTCTAATAAGGTCGTACCAAAGAGCGTAGACTGTATTTCCGACGACTCAAACAACTGCAAAATTTTATTCGACATTAACTGCTATGTTACAGCTAAATCTCCAAAGCTGTTTTTATATGAATTACTTAGCAAATCTGCAGATTTTCTAGAGTGATCCTTTAAAGTGCAGGAGGAAGAGTTTTCTGCATTTTACTAGGGTGATTTGTACATAAATGTACATAATGTGCGTACCTTGTGTGCTTATTTTTCTTTTTTACACCTTGGGTATTAAAGGAGATTGCTTTCTCGTAGCGAATCAAGGATTTTAACAATAATTTTTGCCAAGAGAGAAATCAAGAAAAAGAAATTTCAAGAAAACCGAAGAACAAGCAAACAAAAATCGTATAATCTGGAGCGAAGCTGTCTCCAGAGGGTTCAATTTACTGATTATAATAAACTCATTTAAATCACAATTTTAATTAAGTTTTTATTATTTTTGTCAATAAGTGAGTATCTGATATTGCATAAGACATTATTATAGCTTCAAATACGAGACATTTAATTGTCTTAATGAATCTTTAAATACATTATGACTATTAAAGGAGGTTAATTTCTCGTGACAATCAAGGATTTTAGCAGATATATTTGTCAAAGGGGAAATCGAGAAAAGGAGATTTTAAGAACCAGGAGAACCAATCAAAAAAGCGAACAATTAAAATGTGTTAAGATTGTACAGTATACTGATACTGATTGTATCAGAATACTGAAACTGTAATGACTATAACTAACTCATTTAAAAGTTTAAATTCAAATTAAAGGAGGTTAATTCCTCGTAACAAATCCAGGATTTTAACAGATATATTTGTCAAGGGGGAAATCTAGATAAGACAATTTTATGAAGACCGATTGCTTAGCAAAAAAGCGAATAACAGAATTGTGCTCAGATGGCTCAGCGTACTGATTATATCTAATCTCATTCAAGACTTTTAATTCAGTTCAATTCAGTTATTTCAATTTTGTTATTTTACATGAATATTTGATATTTATGCAGACATTATTATAGCCTCCAATATGAAAAATTTAATTATTATTGCATAAGTTTTAATAAATCTTTTAATTCCCAGGAATCAAAGTTCCTACTTATAAGGTCAGATCACCCAACACCTCCTGGAAGAGAGAAGGCCTTAGCACAGATCAAATTAGTAGTTCGACGTAACGAACATAAACTGCGCAGTGGAGGAAATTTAAGAAAGATGTCAATACGGTCAGGCTACTAAGTTGAGCAGAGGGGAAAATATGAAAGATGCCACTACGTTTGGACTACTAAAGGATGGAATTTCTTGTTTATGGTAACCAGTGCTGAGGCCTTCTCTCTTTAGAAGGTGTTATATCATCCTTAAATAGAAGTAGGGTGTTTTGATCAAGTTTCTATACTCTTGAAACATAATTCAAAAAAGTATAGTTTATAATTTAAGTAAGAAAAAAGAATAATAAAACAGATGATAAACATAAGATAGCAAATAATGTTAACCCTAAAAATGCTATTGTGACTAAAGGAAGAAAAAAAAATGTAAAAGTGATTGAAAACTCCCCCCTTCAATGGTAAGGCAATATCTAAATAGAATATCATTTAATATATTGGTTTAATTTGGAAAACAAGTTTTATTATGCTAATCAACCAAAGTAAACTTGGTTGCTCTATGCCTCGTACAATTTCAAATTAATAAACTGTCTTTTGAAATTTACAACGTCTTCATATGTGACGGTTAAATAACTGTCAAAGTTTAGGTTAGGTATGCAATGTCGATTTTTAAGTAAAAAATGTTGACTTTTTAAATCTTGTAACTATTGAAAATAGTAACAACATTCCTATAACTATTCACAACCATATTAATTCACAAACAAACTAATTTATTTGAACTAACCCTATTGGAAATTAGGGTAAATTCAAATAAATTAATATGTTTGTGAGCTGTTTCAAAATAATTTGTTAAACTAAAGCAAGAGCTCAACTGAAAAGAAAAAAAACACTCATTATTTTTGTAAACAATTTTTACATTAATAGAATTTTCTGGAGACTGCGTTCAACTTCGCCTCTAATCTCATTAATTTAAACTTAAGAAGAGAAAAAAAACTTACCGCTTAAAATAAGAAACTCTTCCCGAGTTGCTAAGAAATTACAGTTTATAAACTGTTTTTAATAGCAATTTTCCTCAAATATGACAACAACTCGTATTTGTTAAAGTTGATTGTAAAAAGATGCATTCGAAAATCACGATTACACGTATCTGAATACGTGTAATCGTGATTCTATCGATGTTCCAGTGATAAATAATGAAAAAACAATTTTTATCTTTATTTTGTCGAAGGAAATACAGTAGCGAGTATATTAATTGAATTAAGGATAAGTTTTAATATTTTTTAACGTATTCGTTTATACAACGGCTCACTTTTTACAGGAATAAATCATGAACAGCATCAAATTCAAAAATCATAAATAAATAATGACAGAAAGAATAAGGCTAGAATTTAAAAAAGAGCACGTTCATCTAAAGATAAAAATTTTTCAATAGGAATTGGTTTTAAATTTATTTATGGTGAAAGATTAGTGAATTAAAGTTACAATTTTTTTTAATACCCAAGGTATTTATTGACAGAAAGCTGTGTTACGTTATTGCAAATAATACCTGAAAACTCCTGTACTCTTTTCTATACTCTTTACCCCTTTTTTGAGGAAAATGGGAATGATTTGAGAGGGAGAATTGAATTTCTTCTGGACAGGCAAGTCAGACGCTGTTTCCGACTTATTTTTTCCCGCTGAATAGAATCAGACTGATTCCAAGACGATCAAATTAAAAGTTAAAAATTTATAATCGGTTTATGTGCAAAATGTAAAAACATTGTACTTGTAACTATTAACAGATCTGATAATTGCTATCTAAACTTGTGAGATACTCTTTCCCATGCACTTCTTTTTTGAATCGAATCGGACTATATTGAACCCGTTAATAGAGCACATAACTCAAAAATTGCAAGAGTTTTTATGCATAAAAAGTACTTTTCTGACGCGTACTTGCATATAAACTTTACATTACTATCAAGGAAATATCTGAACATGAAATATATATTTTCCGATGTAATTTTGTATGTTGTATTGAATGAGACTAATCAGGAGTCAATTAAGAAAAATTGCTAAGTAGTTATAAGTACAACTACGAATATATAAATTTTGTGTACAAAAGGTACATATTTGTAGTTGCACGTATTGCATTTCATATTGCTATGCAGACAAGTGAGGTATTGCTTCCTATATATTAATTCTCACTTCATCAAATTAGACCAAACAGGAATCAAAGAGACTGAGGTTTCAAAAATTAAAAGGATTTTCGTTTCAAACGTTTTTTTTTTTTGTATAAAGAGTACCATTTCTGAATTATTATGAAGCAAATTTCAAATCAAATTCTGATTTATTATGAAGCAAATCATTATAATTTCTAAACTATGTTTTATCTCATTCGAATTAACATGAAAAATTGCAAACAGAAAATTTACCCTATTTATTGAGATAGGGCCTGCAATATAATGCAATATATTATTAAGAACGTGGCCAAAGAAGTAATTCTTCCACGCAAAAGCTCTAGCGACTTTTGAATTATAAGTTCTATTGACTTGAGTGTAGTTTCTTTTGAGTAAAAATTAAAAGTAAAAAATGGAAAAAATGCATGAGAAACAATGTATTACTTGTTTAGATATCAATTTTTACTTTTTGTGCGCATAATGCTTATTAATTTTAAACTATTAGTCCAATCGTCCGATTCAGAGTAAAAAAATTCTTTGGAAATAATGCTTCATTTACCTGTCTAGAAGAAGTTCAATCCTCTAATCAAAGAAGGGGGAAGCATACGGTAAAATATGGAAGCATCATGCAAATATCATGCATCAAGTATAACAACATAACAAAGCTTATTGTGAAAAATGTATTTGGTGTTAAGTTTTCAGATTAAACAATCTTTTTCATTCTCTATAATTACTGGATTATATTATTATCAGGGTTGGCTTTTTGCCGGCTGAAACTGGTTTTTGCCATGCCAGTGGCAGAAACTGGTTTTATCCGGTAAAAACCGGTAAAAACGTCTATATTAGTTCTAGTAATTACTTAATAACATTTTATTTAAGTAAACTGAAAAATGTAACTCCATGCAACTGTAACAAACTTTTTGATTAATTGTTTGTAAATATATATTATTTTGTTTACATTAAATATAAAGAGTGCAGTATATCAAATTGAGAAAAGAAATTGTTTAGGCTCAGAAACTGCATCAAAATTTGTCTTTTGTTACAGATTACTGCAAAGTGCCAACAATGTAATATTTGATCTTGAATGGTGATAATTTTATTAAAAAAATTGTACTTTGTTTAACATTTAATTGTTTTTTCTATGAATGTCAATCTCAGTATTTACTTTTATGTCATTTTCTAAATTTCTGCCAGTTTCTGCCACAAATTTGGCAGAAAAGGATTTCTACCATGCCAGTTTTAACCGGTTTCTACCAGTGGTTTTAACCACCTCGGCAGAAACTTGCCAACCTTGATTATTATTCAAAAAAAAAAATTTTTTTTTTTTGACAAACTTAAATTATGTTAAGGCATAAATAAAATGTCTCCTACATTTTCATTCATTTTTTTGTAAAAAAGTATGAGTTGCTTAATTTTGGGTGAACCAAAATTTGAATTTTTAAAGCTATTAGGTTGATCTTAAGATTAGAAGAGAAGGAAAAATAACTTTAACGTTTTCTATACGTGAATATAAATATTGGAATAACTATTATTTCATAAATATTTATTTGCAGTAATTATTTTTATCGAATTTTATATTTGAATCCTTAAAACTTAAAATAAGCAGCATTTTGCACACACGAATACACGCGAAATACCAATAATAAAACAATTTGCTTTTTCAATTCCTTTGAAATTGTAAGAATATCGATAACAAGGCGAGAGGTCAGAGTTAATTCCCATTTTTTTAATTATCTTGTGCGCGTCAACGCGTGTGAGTTGTTTGGCTCCTTCTTATGAAATGGTCGAATACTGTAAAAGTGTCGTAGAATCTTTGCCGAAACCTAAGCGTACATATAGAGGGTAAGCTGTAAGAGTTTAATTAAAATAATTGTTGGTGCATATAAAGTAACATTATTTATATATTGTAATTAAAATGGATGGGTAGGAATCATTGGTAAAGTACTTGTATTTGAATATAGTCATGATAAAAAAGAGTTAAATGATTGAAATGTCGTGATAAAACAAATTAAGGCCGAAATATATAAAAGGGTAATTAAATTAAATTAAGGGGGGTGTGATCGTTAAGGAAAGTGGTA
>NC_092206.1:25210481-25296825 GCF_043381705.1 Parasteatoda tepidariorum
ATAATAAGATATAATATATCATCATAATATAAGATTCTCATCATAAGATAATTAAAATTTTATATTTCGACTAGTAAAAAATACTACTAACAATAATAACTTATTTAACTACGGAAAATAAATTAATATCATTTCGCATTATAGATAAATATGGGTAATTTCTCACAGAATCTAAGTTTATAATTTAGAACTGGTTCAATTGAAAACCGCCGCCTAAGCCAGCGTTTTTATTATTTGTCATATTTAATATTTATAATATATAGAAATAGTAAACGATGTTTACAATAAGTGAACTGTTTAGGCTTACTATACTATTTGACACTGGACGGTAATGGGATAATTACATAAAAAAATTTCTAACACAATTTTTTGAAACATTAATTATATACGCATTTCCATTTTATATAAAAATGATGATTCTTACATTAGTAATTTCTTATAAAATGCTAGGAAAATGCTGTAAAATGCCCTTATGTTAAAAACAAGAAAGAAAGTAAAGAAAAATTCAATTTATGTTAGTTTACGTATGTATAATATTTCAAAACTCTGCATGTTAGTTTTTTTCCTAATGTTTAAAATAATTTCTGGTACAATGTGATTAAGGTAAAATTGCTCTAATTTTTTAACTATCATCGATCATGTCCCTTTATCTATCCGCAGAAACTTGTTACAACTTGATTGCGTACGGTGTGCGGGCTATCCTACGAAATCTATGTTAAGTATTTTAAGTTTTTATAACATCATACAGGGTAGAAATATAAACTAATTATTCGTTACTGTGTAGTAGGTGTGTTTTAATTTTAGTGAAATTTAAAATACTATATAAAGTAAATGAAATTACAAATTATACATCGCCCCCCTAACCCACATCAACGCCCCCCATTTTTTCTGGGCCCCTTAACGCCCCCCTCTAGGTTTCAAACGCCCCCAAGGGGGCGTTATCGCCCACTTTGAGAAACACTGGGCTAGAGCATTCACCTCCCAATGAGATGATTAAGGTTTTAACCCTAGCAGTGGTCGGTTGATACGAATTCTGCTCCCGGCTCGCAACGACCACCTTGCTGTTTTAAAATATCCTCAGTGGTAGTCGGATCATGGGTTAGAATCACCTTACAGTCAGGCTAACCTTGGGAGGTTTTCTTTTCCATGGAACGCAAGAGCGGGTTAGTTCCACTGAAAATTCTTCCACTTACGCTAGTTTGTCCCAATCCTGGAGTTCCCTTGTCTTCTAGATTAGTTTCAGTCGGCTGTTCAACACCAGTTATAAAATTAAATTTAAAAAAATAGGTATTCACTATTATGAGATTAATTGTTCACTGTTATTTTCGATCTAAATCGTCTCATTATTTAAATTACAGTTGTATGTGATTTACCCAAATCCTACAAAATTATTTACATTATTTCTCAATAAATTGTTCATTTCTATTCAAACAATTAATTTTTAATGTATGGATTAAAATTAAACGTATTTTGCTTTTTTTAGAAAAAATATTATTTCAACACATAATGACAGAAGAAATAAATTTTAATTATTACATATATTCACGAAAAATATTGATACTGTACAAACTTATTATTCAATAAGAGTTAGAAGTTTAATCTCATACACACTTATACATACATTTATATTTATATATTTATGACATCTTGTTGCTAGAAGATTTTATTCATTAACTAGAAAACTTTTAATAATGACAATTAAAACAGTTAATGAAAACAGTTTGCATTATCTTTTAAATTAACTTTGCAACATAACTAAACAAATTTGGTTTTAGAATTTTGGAATCCAAAGATAACTTATTGTTAAATAACAAAACTGAATAATGTATGACTTTATTTTAAATAGTATACTGAGTCGAAGTCGCGCTGATACAGTCGACTCTCAATATAACGTCTTTAGTTTTTCAAACAGAATTGGACGTTAAAACGAGAGATTACTATATTGTGATTATATAAAATTAGCACAAATATTGACATTTCATAAATACAGGCAAAAACATGCAAAACATTAAATGGAATTATAAAACTCCCTAATACGCAGTTCTAGGTCAATAAAGTAAAAGTATTATTTAATACAGTACAATAAAGGTTAGAAATATATTTAAATTTTTTCAAATGACATCTTTTAATATTGCGCATGAACTTTAGCAAATCATTCAGTGCTTTCCCTAGATTTTGAAATTCTACTTCACGAGAACGTTGTCATGAAATTAGAACACTTTGTTCCTCTGCCTTTAGAATTACGTCACGGTTTTCATTTATTGTAAAAAAAAAAAGGCTTTTCAGAATCTTGAATAATTTAGCAATATGTGTCATTCTATCCAGTTCCTCTAAAATTTCTCTAATTTTTGCTCTAAACATGTTACGTTTTAACGGTTAGAATCAGCCACTTTCTTTAAATAACATATACATCTGGAGAATTATTCAATACTAAAATCAAGGAGAATGTTTTCCGTGTTAACACCCACTACTTCCCACCTACACTTCCCCCCCCCCCCAAAAAAAAAACTCATACAATTCTCGAATAAGAAAAATACGATTGATAAATATATTGAACCCTTTTAAAAAAATGTTCGAAAGATTATGATTTTACAGGAAACTACAATTTCTAAATGAAGGTGCATTATGTACTTCAAATCCCCAATAATGGTAAGTGCTCCTTATTTCACAATTTTTTTTTTTTTTTTTGGCCATAGATAACTTCAAGAGCCTCATAGATTTAGAATAGGTGGGGTCCTGTCATTCTTTCTTCATTCATAGAGAATTTAAGATGTTTCATGTTTATTGAGTGGTAAAATCAGAATGAATAATATTTTGAACAGTTTTCTCGAGAACTTTGTTGTCGATTGACTCGCTGTCAATGGAAATTTGTTAATTTTGAAAGCACAAAAAAGTGTAAAATCTGTTTTTTCAGATATTTTCTGGGAATTAAAAAAAAAATAAAGAACGAAATTTTAGTATTTAAGAAGATATGATTATAGCTTTTAATATGAGAAATTTAATTATTATTGCATAATTTTAAATAAATCTTTTAATTCTCGGGAATCAAAGTTTCCACACATAGGATCAGATCACGCAGCACCTCCTAGAAAAGAGAAAGCCTTAACACATATGAAAATACTTGTTCGACGTAACGAACATAAATTCCTTAGTGGAAGAAATTTAGGAAAGATATCGCTACGTTCGGGCTACTCAGCTGCGCAGTGGGAGGAAATACGAAAGATATGCCATTACGTTTGGACAACTGAAGGATCAATTTTCTTGTTTATGGTAACCAGTGCTGAGGCCTTCTCTCTTTAGGAGGTGTTGTATCATCCCTAAGTAGGGAGTTTTGACCAAGTTTCTACACTCTTGAAACATTATTCAAAAAAGTATAGTTTATAATTTAAGTAAAAAAAAAACAATTAAAAAAAAAAACAGATGCTAAACATAAGATAGCAAATAATGTTCACTTGAAAAAGCAATTATGACTAAGGGAAGAAAAAAATGTAAAAGTGATTCAAACCTCCCCTCCTTCAATGGTAAGGCAATATCTAAATAGAATATTACTGAATATATTGGCTTAATTTGAAAAACAAGTTTGATTTAGCTAATCAACCAAAGTAAACTTGGCTGCTCTATGCCTCGTACAATTTCAAATTAATAAACTGTCTCTTGAAATTTAAAACGTCTTCACATGTGACGGATATAATTGTCACAGTTTCGGTTAGGTAAACGATGCCGATTTTTAAGTAAAAAACTCTGACTTTTAAATGTTGTAACTATTCAAAATAGTTACAACATTTCTATAACTATTCACAACCATATTAATTCACAAACATATTAATTTATTTGTATTTACCCTATTGAAAATTAGTGTAAATTCAAACAAATTAATATGTTTGTGAGCTGTTTCAAAATAATTTGTTAAACTAAAGCAGAAGCTCAACCGAGGAAAAAAAAAACTCATTATTTTTGTAAACAATTTTTACATTAATAGAATTTTCTGGAGGCTACGTTCAACTTCGCTTCTAATCTCATTCAGTTAAACTTTAGAAGAAAAAACAAACAAACTTACCGCTTAAAGTAAGAAGCTCTTTCAGAGTTGCTAAGAAGTTACAGGTTATAAACTGTTTTTAATAGCAATTTTCCTTAAATATGACAACTCTTGCTTGCCGAAGTTGATTGAAAAAAGATGCATTCGAAAATCATGATTACACGTATCTGAATGCGTATAATCGTGATTCCAGCAATGTTCTGGTGATAAATAATGAAACAAAAATTTTTTTTTGGTCGAAGGAATACAGTAGCGAGTATATAGATTGAATTAAGGGTAAAATTTTATATTTTTCAACGTATTTTTTGTACACTGGCTTAGGACCACTTCTGAAAGGAATAAATCATGAACGGCAACAAATTATAAAGAAAAAAATAATGACAGAAAGAATAAGGCTAGCCTTAAAAAAAAGCACGTACATATAAAGATGAAAATTTTTCAATAGGATTTGGTTTTAAATTTATTTATGATAAAAGATGAGTCCATTAAAGTTTAAAAAAATTTAATACCCAAGGTATTTATTGAGAGAAAGCTTTGTTACGTTATTGTAAATAATACCTGAAAACTCCTGTACTCTTTTCTGTACGCTTCTCCCCTTTTTTGACGAAAGTGGGAATGATTTGAGAAGGAAAATTGAATTTCTTCTGGACAGGCAAGTCAGACACTGTTTCCGATGTATTTTTACCCGCTGAATAGAATCAGACTGATTGCAAGACGATCAAACTAAAAGTTAAAAATTTATAATCGGTTTATATGCAAAATGTTAAAAAAAAGTTACTTGTAACTATTAACAGATTTGATAATTGCTATCTAAACTTGTGAGATACTCTTTCCTATGAACTTGTTTTTACGCTGAATCGAGTGGGACTATATTGCACACGTTAATAGAACGCATAGTTCAAAAATTGCAAGAGTTTTTATGCATAAAAAGTACTTTTTTGACTCGTACTTGCGTATAAACTTCACATTAATATCAAGGAAATATCTGAGCATGAAATGTATATTTTCCGATGTAATTTTGTACGTTGAATTGAATGAGACTAATCAGGAGTCAATTAAGAAAAATTGCTGAGTAGTTATAAGCACAACTACGAATATATAAATTTTTTGTACAAAGCGTACATATTTGCAGTTGCGCGTATTGCATTTCATATTGCTATGCAGACAAGTGAGGTATTGCTTCCTGTATATTAATTCTCACTTCATCAAATTAGATCAAACACGTATCAAAAAGGCTAAGGTTTCAAAAGTTAAAATGATTTTCGCTACGAAAGTTTTTTTTTGTATAAAGAGTACCATTTCTGAATTGAGCTTATTATGAAGCAAATCATTATAATTTCTAAACTGGATATCAATGCAATGTAATGCAATATATTATTAAGGACTTGTCCAAAGAAGTAATTCTTGCACATAAAATCTCTTGCACTTTTGAATTATAAGCTCTAGTGAGTTGAGTGTAGTTTCTTCTGCTTCAGAGTAAAAAAATTTAAAAAATACACGAGAAGCAATGTATTACTTGTTTAGATATCAATTCGTACTTTTTGTGCATATAATGATTATTGATGGCTCAGGGGATAGAGCGTTCGCCTCACAAAGCGACGTACCGGGTTCGAATCCCAGTCGATACGAATTCCGCATCCGGCTTGCACCGACCACAGTGCTGACGTGAAATATCCTCATTGGTAGATGGATCATGGGTTAGAGTTCCCTTGCCGTCAGGCTAACCGTGGGAGGTTCTCGTGGTCTTCCTCTCCATGTAACGCAAATGCGGGATAGCTCCATCAAAAAGTCCTCCACGAAGGCAAATTTCTCCCCGATACTCGATCCAAGAGTTCCTTTGCCTTCTGGATTGGGTTCAAAATTACAAGTCTACGGAGTTGAACATTAGTAGTCGTAAACCCATAAAATTGGGTCGACTGTTCTACGACGGTTATAAAATATAATGCTCATTAATTTTAAAAATATTATCCCAATCGTCTCATTCAGAGTAAAGATATTCTTTGGAAATTATGCTTCATTTACCTGTCTGGAAGAAGTTCAATCCTCCCCTCAAGAGAAGTTTTTATGCATCAAGTATAGCAACATAACAAAGTTTTTTGTCAAAAAATGTATTTTGTATTGATTTTTCATCATAAACAATCTTCTTCGTTCTCTATAACTACTAGACTGTATTATTATTTAAAAAAAAATGTTTTCACAAACTTAAATTATGTTAATGCATAAATAAAATGCTTCCTATATTTTCATTAATTTTATTTTAAAAAAAAGTATGAGTTGCTGACGAACTTAATTTTAGGTGAATCAAAATTTGAATTTTTAAAGTTATTAGGCTAATCTTAAAATTAGAAGAGAAGGAAAAATAACTTTTATGTTTTCTTTACGTAAATCTAAATACTGGTATAACTATTATTTCAAAAATATTTATTAGCAGTAATTATTTTTATTAAATTTAATATTTGAATCCTTAAAACTTAAAATAAGCAGCATTTTGCACACAGGAATACTCGCGAAATACCAATAATGAAACAATTTGCTTTCTCAATTCCTTTGAAATTGTAAAAATGTCGATAACAAGGCGAGAGATGAGCCTTAGTTGCCATTTTTTAATAATTTTGGGAGCGTCAACGGGTGTGAGTTGTTTCTCTCCTTCTTATGAAATGGTAGAATACTCTAAAAGTGTCATCGAATCTTTGCCAGGCCTGAAAGCGAGACGGAAAAGAGAAAATACTGGTAGAAGAACTATTTCAATATTAGATAATATTTGGGAGGAGTTAATCTATTCTCAACAATAACAATTCACTGTAAGGAAATTTTTCACGGCGAAGAAGCAATTCAATATAAAAATTGCATCCATTGAAAACAATTGGTAGTTAAGGATTTTATTATTCCCGGAAAAAAACTGAAAAATAAAATTTATTTGTTACCAGTTTTTACCCTTTTCCGTCTCGATATATATGGGCTTTCAGCCCTGATCTTTGCCGAAACCTAGGCGTACATATAGAGGGTACGCCTCTATATGTACGTATAGATGTTAGCATGCTATGGCAAAAATTAATGAAAGTGTTTCTTAAATCGAAGAGGAGATATATTAAAAATAAGTTTAGAGTAAAATGTATTAAAATCGCGATTAACTGTTTTCTAAAATATGGGATCAATTCAAATAGTATGCTTGCTTTGTTGCATCATTATTATTTCTTTTATTTATTTACTAGGTAAAAAGTGAAAATATGAAATATAGATTTAAATTATAGATTATGTTGTAGGAGACTCCTTTTATTAATCGTACACAAAGAAAAAAATTTTAGTTAAATTATTGTACTCTCTGGAAAGAACATTCGGATAAAAAAAATCACATTTCCGGTTAATAATTCTGAAATATACTGTATTTAAACCATTCATTTCGTACCTTTTTGGTTCGCATGGTGAGTGTTTGCTGTAAATTCTATTTTTCAAAATTATTGTTCTTCTTACCACTCATTTAGTAAAAAATACAGAACTGAAATGTAAAATTAACAGAATAAATGATTTTTATGCCATGCTTTAAGGCATCATCTTAAAAATTACCAGATTTCATCACATGTATCAAATTTTACATGTTATAAAACAGTACTTTACTGTTAATTTTACCAAAATCATAACTAAAACGTTTCGGTAAAAATTACTGATCTTTTTTGCGTTCCCATAGACTCAAAAACAGGAAAAACTGTACCATTATCTGGCACTTTTGACCATACTTTTTTTTCTCAGTGTGCATGTTTTACAGATAACTCTTTTATTTATTTTTACTTTTAACTCCAAATTTTTATTTTATTTTGCATTATAAGAAGCATTTGTACACAATTAAGAATGTCAATTTCAGAAGTAATCTTTGAGTACAAGAGACTACCCGATCGTATAAATGTGAAAAAAGTTAATATTTTTTCATTAAACGTTATTACTTCACGAATGTGCTCACAAAAAGTAAGTCTTTGGTCGTTGGGTTAACTGTATGAAGTCATAGTGAGTTTTTCTTTTCCATTTAACGCAACTGCGGGTTAATTTCACTTAAAAAGACCATCGCAAAGACGAGTTTGCCTCTATGGGTGATCCAGGATTTTTCTGTCTTCTAGGTCGGGTTCAAAATTACAAGTACACAGAGTTGAACATTTACATAGTGGCATGGAATGGATGTTCAACGTTGGTTATAGAATAAAATAGTATAAGGGACTCAAAAAGGAGACGGAAGTGGTGTCTTAATAAGAAGATTCCACACTGTCTGGAAATTCTTCAAAATCTGATTCACATCCCTTGGAAATTTATAATTTAAACTATAGAAAAAGTGAAATCAGATAAATAAAGAGAGTTTCAAAATCTAAGCCTTTAATCTAAGCCTAATTCCGTAAAGTTTCAGAAAGTAAAATAAAAAAATAATAATAAAAAGAAATGATTTCCTTCAAAATATTAAAATGCAAATACTGCGAATGCAATAATGCACACAGGCAAATATAAACAAATTTTGGCACAATTACTTCCTCATCGTGCAATTTATTTGTATCTTGATATTTTGCGGAAATAAACCAGCATGGTTTAATTTTGGTTTATTCGAACTCCTTCTTCTTTCCCTTAATTACTAATTTCGTTAAAACAATATTTGCTCTGCAGAATTTCTCCCGTAGTATAGTGTCCTCTTAACAGACAGGTACAGGTAAATACCGGCACTCAGGTTGCTGGTACTTATTACCGTGAAATTCATTTTTACCACAACATTTGGCTGAACAAAAAATCTGTTACGCCGTAATTTTTACAGTAATATTTACTGTAAAATCCGTAAATCACTGTTGTTAAACAAATGTTACTGTATAAATTACGGTCTAAAATTTTACAGTTGAAACGGATTTTATAGAAAAATGGATTTTACTGTAAAATATATTTTACAGATGCTGCACCCAGTGTAACAGTACTTGATTCTGTAATTTGATCCGGATTTTTTGCAGTTTAGTCATAGGTGAAGATTTACAATCATAAAATAATTAAAATTGAAAACTACATGTTCAAAACAATTAATTCTCGCGAAGGTGTCATTCACCACCCCCAAAATGATTCGAAATGATTTATATAAAAATACTCAGTGTCCGTCATCACTGTAATAGGCTAAATTTGAGAAAAACCTTTTCGTTCATTTCTACCCCTCTCATTAAAAAAGAATTGTGCTCAGCTTTAATTCATTACTGATTACTAAAAATTTAAACAAATCAAATCACAACGCATCAAAAACAAAATGAACGGATAAAAAATCAGGTATGATAGGGTAAATAATCTCTAAAAAATGCGGGCTAGAAAATATTTATTTCACGAAATAAATTATTCTCGATTTTTAATTTAATATGTCTCCGGTTTTCCCACACAAATCAACAAACTGATGGCATCAAACACCGATTCCAGAACTCACCGGACCTATCCTGAGCTACCAATTAGACACCGGTAGCCAATCACATCACCGATAGAGATTTCAAAGTGGAGAAAGGGGTGTGGCCTAGCACGTGTTCGCGCGTTGACCACGGAAGGGGAGAAAAAGGGAAATAAAGGCTCTCCCACTCTAAAAGTCTGCCCCTTACACCCCACTGTGGATAAAAGATGCTAAAGGATCTCAGAGATGAAAACCGGATGAGAGGAACCGGATGAAGGAAGTTTCCGGTTCGAGTAACAAAGAATCTGAAGGAAAGTGAAATTGTGACGAGTTTTTTGAAGAATTAAATTTGGTGTGGGAGAAGTTAAGAATCATCCCTTGCCCCCCACTGTCAAGAAAAGGGGGAAGTTATAGAGGTAAGTAAACAAATATATCTTTGAATTTCATAGCTCCTGGATGTTTATAGGGGTATCTAGGAAAAATGAAGCTAGGAGAGCAGTTTTGCTTTCGGCTGATTTGTTTTAATCTAACAATTATTGATTGAAAATGTCAACAATTATGAAAACACTGGTAAAAAAATATTTAAAAAAAAAAGAACTTTATAAAGACTCCAGAAATGAAAAAAATATTTTTTTCGTATGGATCTCTCTGAAATGTTTTTAAATAAAATAATAGATTTTATATATCTAATAGATTTTATGTGTAATAGATTTTATTTATATAAAATTTTAAGTATATGAATGGATTAAATTTTTGCAAGCAACTAAAACTTGTAACCTGTTTATATTTCATGAAAAAGAAAATAAACTAATACATTTCAATTAAAAAGTAACTAAAATCAGTAGATTCAAAATCGATTCTAAAATCCATTTGAAATAAATGACTATGCTATATTTTTGACACTACTGTTAAGTGTGTCAAAAGTGTGTTAAGTGTGTTAAGTGTGTTTAACTGTTAAATGGTTAAAGTCACTCCCCCCCTCCCCAAAAAAAAAACTTCAACTGTTAATTTAATTTCAACATCAATTAAAAAATTTATTAGCAAATTAGGGGGTATATATTTAAACTAGATATTGAAATCTATTAAAAATTTATTTTAAATAAGTGACTGTACTAATTTTTTGACTGCGCCTAAACACTTTTGGGCTGCTAAACAGTAAACGAAAAAGAAACTTTAGCACTTTGATTTAAAAATAAATTTAAGAAAATACTATTTTTAAAAATTATTAAAAATAGATTTTAGTCATACGACTGACTGACCTAAAGTTTTGTCAGCAACTAAATATTATAACCTTATAAATAGTTAAAATAATTTTAAATATTACTAATTTCAAAATTTAATAGTACATCATATCATAGTTTATCAGCAGGTAAAGATCTTTACACCAAATATAGTTAAAGATTCGCAAGAAACATGATAACAATTTTAATAGTTTTATTAACCCATGAACAAAATCAAAAAAGGATTTTTATTTGAGTCATAAAATTTACATATGTCGTAAAAAAAGTTTTGAAATTATTTAGTTATTGTGTGCTTGTCTTAATTGTGTGTAAAAACTAGCTAAATACCAGTTCTTCATACAGGGAGAATTAAAAAAAATCAGTTGATCATTACTGAACAACACTATGAAATCAAGCACAAAACTGAAAGGCATATTCCGACACAATCAAAGTGCTTAGTGGAAGAACCAGGCTAGTGACATTTATAGGGGTATTTATGAATCAGTAAAAATAAGAAAGTGGTTGCATCAATAGGGGTATGTTTAATGCAATAGAATTGTTTATGCTTTTACTTTACTGTTAATATAACTTATCCACATTAGTTTCAGTGTGCTTGCATAATTTTTACTTCCAAATTAGGGAGTGATAAATAAAATACGGTAAATAAATATTAGTCCCGCCTTCTAATAAATCGGTAATAAAATAGTTCAGAGATTACTTCTTTCTTTCTCTGATTATAGCTTCTCTGATAATGTCACTTGCGTGGTTTCTCCACTAATCTCATCAATTAATAAAGCTGAAATAATTTCTTTCTTTTTTTTACTATTAATTTTATTAGTTGCCCTTCCTTGTGGCTTTACGTTTTTTTACTAAAAAACACGTTTTTTTTTTTTTTTTTTTTTTTTTTTTTTTTTTTNTTTTTTTTTTTTTTTTTGTAATTCAATCAAATCAGTTAATCATCAGAATAGAGATTAACTGTATTAACATCACTTAGCGTAATGAAATTGATCACGGCTAACTGATGATGGTCAAAATTTACCGCTATCGAATAATTTTCACCGGTACATATCCCTGACAAAGAAGCGTAAAACACTTATTTCAACAGAATCGGTATTAAAACAGTATATTATTGCTGCAATTTTAATAATCCCCAGCCCATATATCAATCACTCAATATATCAATTAATTTATCAGTCTTTATATCTGTATTAGCATATTTGGCGCTTATTGCATAACCTTTCATCATTTATATTTTATTTGAAATATATTTATCTGTTGCAAATTTCAAAAAACAAATAGAATTTCTAGTAAACCTAGATGAGGACTTTGAAGCACTATATTTATAGTTTAAAATATTTATAAGGAGTAGTGGAAAAAGTTCTTATAATTCTAATTCATTGAAATATTAATACACTATCTTTACCACTGCAAAAATATTTTCTGAAACTACGGAAAAACTGTTTTAGAATTCATATTAAAGCTGCACCAATTACAATAGTACCAGTAGTACATATTACTAGAATTAATTCAGCGTCATCTGTTTATGACGATTTTCCACGGTTCTCCTAAACGAATTTCCTATTAACCTCTTTTCTATTAACTTTGCTTTTTAGCACGTAGTTTATTTATTTTTATTTCTATTAATGCATATTACCAATGTTAATAAAGCATTGTTATCGATAATAACATGTCGAATAATATCCCCAAAACGAATAAGTATCTTTTCTCCATTAACTTAACTTATAAGCATATTGGTTATTTTTGTTATTTCGAAAAATGCATATTATCAACATTCATTAAGTATCATTGTCGTTAATAATAATATGGCAATTTTTTACGGTTCCTAAACGAACAAATAACTTTATTCCACGAACTTTGCCATTTAGTACAAAACTTATTTCTTTCATTTCACTATCTAATTTGTATTAACTAAATTAAGAATCATTGGCGTAAATAATAGTATGGCGATTTTTTACGTTTGTAATAAGCAAATTAATATCACTTTTCCATTAATTTTGCCTTTGAATACAAAACTTTTTTTTTTAATTTCAATTACAGTTGATTTTACATTATTTATACTTACAGAAACACATTTTAAAAGAATTACTATTAACAAAATAAGCACATTTTATCAGATAACTTTAGAAATATTAATTTGGTGACGAAATTCACGAATGCTACCACGTTAATGTTGTTTATAGAATTTATCGAAAATAGCGAATAAGAAATAATTAAATTTTTAAGTACGTGCAATAAACTTTTTTTAAATCAAATAGCAAGCAAATATCACTAATGATATCTTTAAAATATTTGAAAAATTGAATTGTCTATAGTTGAATTTTTAAACAATGGCTGAGAAATAACCAATCTGAAAATTCTATTTTGTTTTTCGATCATCCCGCTCGAAAGGTTCGTCGTAGAATGTTCTAATACAGACAGTGACCTTTCTCGTGCTTAAAACTATCCGAATGCCAAATTTCATAGCTTTTGGTCAAATGGTTTTGGACTCTACAAAGGACACACACAAACAGACATTCATTTTTATATACGTATTTAATTCTACTTTTCAAAAAAAGATTTTTTAAATGATTTAATTAAACAGTATGCGCTGTTCAAATAAACATGAATAATTTATAACATGTATAATGTCATCATACGTCTTTACTTAACTATCACATATTTTTATAAAACGATCCGATTTCATAAAACATTCTTCATTCCTTTTTTTTTAATCTAATAAATAGTAAAAATAATTAAATATTTGATACGCATAAAAGTTCAACAAAGAATAAAATAATGATGATATGAATAAATTTTGAATTAGTTTCCGTGAAACAAGCAACAAAATTATTTAAAATTTCAATTGCAACGATTTATAATTAATAATTAAAACTAAATTTTATTTGAATTTTCGTTAAAATTGCTTTAATTTAGAGATTCTACTTTAAAAAAAAACTTTTTATATAAATGGTTAAAAATTCATAAAATTTACCGATGCAATTTATATAAAATTATATAAAATTAGAATGTATTTAAAATTGTATTTCTTAAAACTATTTGAAAATTAATTGTAATTGTATGTAAAATTGTACTTAATAATCGAAGAAACTCAACTTTCACTGCATTGCAAAAAATTGCTTTCGAGTGGGATTTGATTTAAAAATAAGAGAAGGCTCCATTATGAACCAGACGCTTAAAATGTGCCGTCAATTTAATATTATATTTGATAAATTATGTTTGATAAAACTTAACTGATTAGAATATTTGAAAATATTTTGTCATATTTGCTTAAAGCTCGTTTTTTCCGCATATGAGACTTTTTAAAAATCGTCTTTATGAAGGAATGGAAAAATTTAATAAGTTAATAAATTATTATTATTATTATTTTGTAATTCTTCATTTATGGTAAATAAACAAATACTGTTTGCTAATAGATAAATTTGAACTATAAAGAATTTTCCAGGAGAAAAAGAAGCGTAAAATGTACTCTTAAAAAGTGCAAAAAATTCTAAAAACTCAAAGTGACTTTTAAGCAAAAGGAAAGTAAATTACAACTTTACATTATCATATTATCTCAGATATAGAGCCTTATAAAATGGAATTGATTAAATACAACTTGTTATTAAATAACTCCGACCAAACTGGAAATATGTTTAAAATCAGTTAATAAAATTTTATTCCAAGAAATATTAATTAGCTGTTATTTGAATTAATTTAGTTTATGGATTAAGAATATTTTTTCTACTCAAGTCACCAGAAAAATAAATATGCTAATGATTATTTACCCATTTGTATTTTAAAAATGCAGTTTGGATTGCAATGTCTAAACTAAAGACTTTAATTTTAAATTTTTAATGTATAATTTGCAGAGAATAATTAAATTAATAATTATATAATAATTATAAATTTTGAGTACCTAATTTTTTTCCCCATTTTTTTTTTTTACATTTGATTACTTAAGAACTATTCGAACGATTTCATTCAAACTTTGCATTTTACAATATAAAATTACAATCAGAATTGTATACCTTACAATCAGATTCTTTTCACTTATTATTAAATAAAATATTAAGAAATAATTATTATTTACTGAAACTTATTTTTTTTGCATGGAATTTTCATTGGACAAACGAAATTTTAAATTAAACTATTGGATAAACGTGTACAATTCACGTTTATCCAATAGTATAATTTAAAAATTTGCAAACAAGCAAAAAGTAAAATTAACATTAAGGTGTACAAACTTTCAACTGCTTTTCTTACATGACTTTTAAAACCATGTTTCCGAAAGTGCGGCTACCCCCTATGATTCTGTAGCCATAATCCATCCATATATAAGGTATGCTTATTATATAATAGTTCCCCTTAAAAATAGCGCCTGCACTAATTAATTAGCATATTTAGGATCACCCCCTCGAAACATTAAAATTGAGTTCTTGTATGAGAAAAATCAATCCTTAAATCGAAAGTTTTTTTTCGCACTCTGCGAAAAGCATAATTCAGACAATTACAAATTTTAGAATACTGAGAGGTAAAAGTCAGAATCCTAAATTTCTGATGCAAAATCTCGTGTACACTTTAACTAACAAAGTGGTATCTTGGTTCTTAACGGTTCTGGATGAATCAAAATATATTAAGTTGCATTTTTAAATTTCTTACAACGAGAAAATTAAACAAATCATAATTATAATTTCAAAATGTGCAAACGTATCAATATGTTACATTTAAAAATTCATATATCACCCAAAAATAACCAAGGTCTATCCCCGCTTTCCAGGGATCAATCTTTTACGGTCCAAGACCACGTTATTTTGTTTGCCCAGTCAGACAACGTATACAGCACCTGGGCATTAATTTTTTTAAAAATTAAAATATTTGAAATTGTTCTAAATATATAATTTAACGAACCCTAACGAATTCATGAATTAAAATAGTTTTTAGCTGAACTTTGCGATAGCCCAGTTTGCTATTCCTAAAACATTACTGTATTGATCAGTCCAGTTTAATAAAAAAAATATTTCATATTGTTTAAACATAATCCGGAGTAGATATGACAGTTGCTTACTCCAACGACTATGCCTTCAATTTTTCTTTAGCTTCTCGTATATTCAACTAAAGGTATAAAACAATCAGTTCAAAAGCATAGAACAATAGGTTCAAAGATATAGAACAATTGGTTAAATTATATAGAACAATCGAACTTCTTGAACAATCAGTTCAATGTTGAACCAGATTATTCAACAATGAACTGATTGTTCAAGAACAGATTGAACAGAGAAAGTTCGTTAAACTTTAATAAGTACGAAACTAAGCATCATACACGAAGAAAAAAGTTCTGGTAAAATTACCATCCTTGTATGGTAGAGACACTGCTGGTAAAAGAAAAATAATAATTCTGGTTAACCAAAATGTACGCTAATTAAACCATTCATTTGGTAATTTTAGCGTTCATTATGGTAACGATTAACTGAAAATACTGGTTTTCAAAATCATCCATCTTATTAGCACACATTTAGTTAAAATACAAAACTTAAACGTAAATTTACCTAATAAATGGTTTTCATACCGTGCTCTTGATAGAATTAGCAAAATGTTTTTCAGAATTAATTTTCATTCTAACATTTAATTCGTAGCCTTCTGACGTCTATGCCTCTTACCAAATATGATACTAACAGACTGTTTACACTTCTGTGGTTTGTTTAAAATAGTGATTTATTTAAATGGTTGATATGAGTTATGTGACTGTTGACTATTTATTTTCCTATTACATTTCTAATGATAACAGAGAGAAAAATGGCCAAAAGGATACTTTCAAAAGTTTTAAAGATTTAAACTTGGATATATCAGGCTATGCATATCAGGTTTTATGCATCGTTAAAGGTGATAGTAAGATTTATTTATTCCCTTACACATGTGGGTTTCTTTGTGAACACAAAGAATGGCTTATCAATTTGAAAAACAAGCAGCACAAGTTTGAACAAAATAAGCGAGAATATACATACATCTAGTATTATAACGGTACTAGAACCTACCTCAATCCTGCCTCAGAGCGATAATGTACTGAAGGAGATCTCTAGGATTTATTACAAGTAGTTGTTGTAATTCATTTACGTCACGCTAGAGCTGCACAATGTGCTATTGACGATGGTCTGGGAAACATCCCTGAGGATGGTCCGAAGTCATGCCATCACAATTTTGATCCTCTGCAGAGGGAATATAACAATTATGCATTATTGTAACAATATATTACAAGTAAGTAAAACAATTATACATTATTGAGGCTGTCGTTGACGATAGGCTCAATATTGTTGTGCTGCCTTTCTCATTTTTGTGCTACCTGTTCTTCAATTTGATAGGAGGCAACTGCGGCGGAATTCGAACCCGCTACCTACATTTTACACAGCGATTGGTAGATATACGAGACTAAGCGGCCTGTAAATTAATAGTTAAAAAAAATTAACCATTACTATTTCAAGAACTTATTTATTTATTTATCGTTACTCTCGCATATGATGTCTTGAGTGCTCATTACAAAACACAGTTTCTAAGCCATTGTCAAGGTGCCCTTGTAAGTTGCCATAATCAAGTTACCAGTTTATAATTCATCGTCACAGCTCCTCAAAATAGAAAATAACATTACAAAGATTCTGCTTTTGCAGTGTGGAGGCAGTGGGTTTGAATCTCAAAGTATTCCTAGATGTATCTTTGTGCTATTTGTACTTCCATTTGCATGCAAACCTGCATAGGTATGTATAACAATAATAAAAGTAAATATGAACGAATAAATAGAAATAAATTATGCAAATAAATATTTAATGCAAGGGTTGCGGCGGTGTTCGAACCCACTACATTCACGGCTCCATTTTAGGATGTTAGGAGAGTCTTGATGCGTAGCAGTTGAATTTACGATTTAAATAAACCTTGTGCAAGCATTTGTGAGATCAAGAAAACCTGGCTGGTAAGACGTTGGACCCATGTCCGAGAGTCGTGAGTTCGATCACCAAAGAAGGGTCCCCGTGCACAAAATGTTGACTGGTGCACACAAAATCTGTCGGGATCAAAAAGTCCTCCAAGTTCTTATAACAAATCAATACCTCTGGGGGTAGTGGATCAGAGATCGTGCTCTGGTTCAGGTCAAAATTAAGATCTGCCGATGGATGGATTGTGTGTGAATATGTCTTCCCTGTAAAATGGGATGTGACGTATCAATGTTGTCTGCGCATCAGGGCTGTTTCCCAGACCGTCGCCAATAGCCCATTGCGCATATCTAGTGCTGCATAAATTATAGCATTGTATATTTACAAATAAGTATTAAGTATTTAATAAGTATTTTTTATCGCTTTAAGGCTGGTATATGTTTGTTTAAATCCTAAATAGAAATAAAAACAATTTACTAACGAGAAACGAAGGCTTGAACTAATTAAAATAGAAACTATCAAAGAGGACAATTTTGCGTCAGAAATTATATTAATCTTATCAAAAATACTGAAATTTTTTGGAAAAATTATAAAATTTTATCTCGTCTACTATCAAACAGCATGAATGTAAAACTATATTTTTTGCTAATTTAACTAGATGTTATTACCAAAGCACTGCCGTAAAAATTACTCTGTATTTTGGTATTCTCAAAGAGCTAGAAAGCATGATAGCTTTTTTCATATTTGAGTAGTTTTGATCACACTTTTTTTCTCAGTGCATTAAGGTAGAAGCAGATTTAAATTATGTTTGATTCCACACACACATGGAAACTTCAAACAAAACATTATTGAAATTATTAATGAATATAGTGAAATTAAATGAATTATTATACTAAAGAAATAAATAGTGTGTCGAAACACACTGCGGAAAATTAATTTCGAGTCGGGCTTGAAAAGGAAAAAAGACGCCATTCAAGTATTAAGTAAACATGTTTTTGGGAATTTTTTACTCCCTCTTACTCTCCCTTTACAGGAACAATAAACAAATTACAAATCCCCTCCCATGCTTACGTAAGAAAATCGCAACATTTTCCTAGTTTTTGTTTTCTTCTTAACTTTAACTTTACTCTAATTTGAATAAGTTTAGAATTAAATTCAAATAAAAGATGCAACTTTCCATAGAACAAAATTTACGTTTTTATGCGTTTCATAAAAGCAAAAACAATGTTAAATTTCGCATTAAACAAGAATCTCAGTACAATCTTATTTTGTCGGTTTTATATATCGATAAAAAATAGGTATTTATAGATCATATTTTTATGTTCGAAATCATGTGACTTAGTAATCCTCGTTAATAAATATCCTTGATTATAACTATATTATTTTAACGCCTGCGCAATTTTTTTTAATTCTTTTATGTGGATTCTAATTCTTTTCCAAAGGAGTTAAAATCGAAAATCCCTACTTAAAAGTCATTATAGGCACTTACAGGTTAAGTAGGTTTGAAAGGAAAAAAAGGTTTATGTTTCTGAAAGTTTTTTTTTTGAAAGGCCTTGGGTAATAGAATTTTATTGCACAATGTTTGGCTTAAAATTAAAACATCACGATTTCTATATAGGCGATAAGAAACTAGAAGCTTACTGTGTTGCTATATAGTGAAAATCTCAAAAATTTATTAAGTACCGTCTTTAATGCTAAGAAACAGTTGTACATGAAAATGTTACCTTTGAAAAAACTGCCAATTCATAATCCTGAGCCTTTCATATCTTAAAGTTGGCTTTTATCAGAATGGAAAAAAAAAAAGAAATGATATTATAAGAAGAAATAATAGTCAAATATAATTTTTAGATAAAATCCATAATTATATTAATGTTATCAAAATTACTGAAATTTTTTTGAAAAATTATGAAGTTTTACCCCGTCTACTATCAAACATCATGACTATAAAACCATATTTTTAGCTAATTTTACTAGATGTAATTACCAAAGCACTGCAGTAAAAATTACTCTTGTATTTTGGTATTCCCATACTCATACCCCATTACTCTTGTATTTCGGATAGAATCCATAATTCATTTCAAATTATAAAAAACCACATTAAATTAAAAAAAAAATCAGGATTGTTTTGTTTCTTGGAATGCAAATTTTAATCTTTGTTGTTTAACACTAGATTGTCCAAGGAAGTCATCTGCTTTTTAATTTCAATTGGAAAAACAATGCTGTACATAATGACACAATTTCTTAGAATTTTGTGTCTTTTTGTACAGCATATAATTTTTTTTATTGTTTATGTTTACTAATAACTTGTTATATAACTGTAAATAATATAAAAAATATTAAAAAATAATTTTAAACAAATTTCTTCACACATTAGTTATTCTTTCACAATCCTGTCATTTTGAATGCTTTTGGGCAATATAGGTATAAACCTTTTGATGCTTATAAACAAGTTGTATTATGCAAAGCATTAATTCAGAGGATTTATATGTTTACGAGCGTCTTAGCAAATGCCAGTTGTCCCTGGTTTATTGTCCCTTGTTTTAATAGTAACAGGGATAAATGGCACATGGAAACATTCTGTGCGTTGACTCTAACTCACAACAAAAATAAAATAAAAGTGTATTATTATTACGAAAAAAGCTAAATAGAAGGTTTGAAGCTACTGATATCACTAAAGTAACACATAAACTTCAGTTTTACTCCACGCTGTTAAAGGGTGACAGCGCGGAGAAGTTTTCGGTCGAATATTTTACAGAAAATCTATCTAGAGATAAGAAAATTAGGTGTAACGTCTTCATTTAACTTACTAACATCGAAATAAGGCAAATCAATCATTAAATCAATAGAACTATTATTATTATTTTGCATCAATTATACCAAGTTTGTAGTTTAGAAAAAAAATGGTAAATGCATGTTCGAAAAAATATTGAAGAAATAATGCAGGAAAGTTAATAAAGTCGCGAATGGAACAAGGAGAAGGACTTAATTTTTTAATTTTTTTTTTAAGGAAGTATTAGAGATTTGACAAAAATTCAATAACAGGCGAAATAATAAGATGTTATGTCTTAATTTTTCATGTTGTTTACTCTGGGACGAAAACCAAAATGGAGTCATTCCTCAACAAGATTATGACCCCAAACTGTGTTGTAAATATTTGAAATCAAAAGAAAAGTGAAAATTTGTCATAGCAATGTCATGGCCTCTTCCCGCAGTCATCAGATCTCGAGTGAATAAATAGTGAGACGAGTTAGTTTGTTAGCAGATTCGTGTAATGATTCAAATGAATCTTTAAAGAGGGTGGTTTGATTGCGCTAATGTTTAGAATAACCTGGAAAAATACTGGCAACAAAACACTGCATATTTGTCTGTCAAATGTCAAAATTGTGCACGCTGTAAAAACTTCGGATCAAATTACGGGATACTTAGGAAGCAGGTACTTTTACCGTAATTTGACCCAGAATCTTTGTGCGTGCAGAGGTGTAATACTTGCTAAAAGAGGTCGTATCAATAAAAGCAAAGTAGGTAGGTACTTCATTTACGTCGCACTATAGCTGCACAATGGGCTACTGGCGAGGGTATGGGAAATATTCCTGAGAATGATCAGAAGACAGGCCATTGTAATTTTGATCCTCTGCAGAGGGGATTTCTCCTCTGTTTTGGTAGTCTGACCCCCTGCACGCGAAGTCGAGCACTTTACGGTAGAACAGTGTAATGAAGACCGATACCACGCACCCTCGGTTCCTACGTGGGCTGATCAAAATGGCCACCCACCCGCTTACTGACTGCAGCCAGTGATGTTTGACTTCGGTGTTCTACTGGGAACCGTGTCCTTACGATCAGTCCACTGCGCGACATGAAAGCAAAGTAATGGTTAATTTAACTTTTGTGTTCAATAATGAAATTTTGCATTTATATTTTGTTAGAATATAAAAAACACAGTATAAAAAGTTAATTTTGTTTTTATTTTTCACTCTATTAGTTATGATTTTCTTCCTTGGACAAAGATTTTTGCAAGCACTTGTATATAAAATATTAAGTAATTTTAGTAATTTTCTAGATGACGTTACTTTGATAATTATTGGATTAAATTGTTACGCCATTGACCTTCGCAATCACATGCCCATTTTATATGAGTGAAATATGATTGTCAACAATTCAATGATCTAAATATTTTCATCGCATTCAATTGCTGTTGTTTGATTTAATATTTGAAATATTTGATTATACGTTGCTATGATGTATGGTGCTAAATATTATGCAATTAAATCTATGTATCCTTCTATTTAGTCAAAATAAACAGAAATCAGGATTTAAAGGATCACTTTTTAGGGAAATTTGAGTATCAAACTAAACTATGAAATGTATATATAGAATTGTATAAAACGAAATAAACAAAAAAAAAGCATACTGTTCGACGAAACTTTTCCTAGAAAACCGAATTTGGATTGAATATAGTAGGACAACAAGAACACAAAAAACTTTCGAGGAAAAAGAACCTTTTCAGCACCTCATTCTTTTGGACCACCCCAAATCGAATGAAGTCTCCAACCCCAAGAGCTACATTACGAGCATCCCTCTCTGCGATCGCTCTACTAGTTCGGAGCCCCCCTTTCTGTCCTACTCTAGGGTGAAGATAACAAAATAAAATGGAATAAAAAAAATAACGAATTCTGTATAGTGTGCCTTTTTGTCCAGTAGACCAACATATTTGCAACTTAAGCAGTGAGCTATGGGTAACATATACTCTACCTATACAAGATAGAGTATATAGCACTTCAAGGGTTGACGGGATGGGGGAGGGATTCTATGTGGATTTATTTTATTTTGTTCTGTCTGCGAGACTCCCCTTCTAACACCGTTCTTGATTTTAAAATCGAAAGAAACCTTGCACGAGTTTGTTCCATCAACAGAAAATATTTCAGTCTAAAGCTAGAACTTCAACTTACTTTTTATGCCCTTTCTTTATTTGTTTTTTAATTTACTAATAATGCATCGGAGCTCGAGGACAAAAGTTACAGTTAATTATAATACACTCTTATTCTATTAAAACATTAATCTAAAATGTCAAATTTAAAAACACAATGTTTTTCGAGGCAATTTGCTTATCGCAATCTGTTTCAAATAAAAAAAAGTGAAAGTTCTTAAATTTAACAGAAAATATTTATAAATCGTTCAAGATCAAAAGTAATTAATTTAAAAATTTAAACTGAGCACCATTCAAACAAACACAACAAATTTTATTTTAAAACATTGATATTACATCTGGTTTCGTTTTTTAACGGAGGTATATATCTACAGAATAGTTTATTTCAGGTACTCTAAAAGGAAAAATAAAAGAACCCTTTCTAAAGAAGTACCTTTTTTTAAACTTTGTTTTCGACTGTAATTGATCAGTTACCAATGATTCCTTTGTTCTTTTTTTTACTGAGATAATAAATGTTAATATATATTATATATTAATACTTGGGTTACAATAAACATTCCATCATTTAGTAAACATATTTAGTAATACGTAATGTAGTTAAAATGTAGTTTAGTAAATGTAGTTAAAATTTTTCTAAACAGAAATTAAAGGAAAACAAGTAAAATTTAACTGATTAATCCTTCCATTTAACTTCCATTAATTCTTCATCCATACATACGGAAATATGAGTTCTAAAATAAAGTGTCGCAATCACCATCTTAGAAAAATTCTCTTAATCCATTTAAATGTGTTAAAAAGTTAAAAGCAATAATATATTAATGTCCATTTCCTATATAACTCACTATATTTGTAATAAACATTTATTAATGATATATAAATATTAATGATATAATATATTTAAATCATAAGTCCAGCCTTCTTGCGCTTGATGTCATTATATTTAAATTAATCATCATTGCAGATCAGTAATGAAAGCCGATCAACCATCTGATCTGAATAATTCCGATTGTTGCCTACACAGAACATGTGGTTTTTATCACGGACAAAGGTCTGCTAGTCCTTTATCANTTTATTTCTAAAATTTGCATAAAAATAATCTTTCTACTGAATTACGTGCATATTATGCTGCAATTTCATGGCTATCTTATACTTTGTTGGGGAGCTGTGACCGAAAAACCACTTGTTGCTTAAATTTTGCACACCAGTGTATATAATATATATTAGTCTCTACGTATACATTAATTGATCTTAAAAATAAGAATTTAGATGAAAATAATCGTAATTACTCATATTTAATCTGAAAATTAATCGTAACATAATCTATATATATATTGACAATTGGATTTAAATGAATACTTTTAACAATCAAATTTGAAAATCGGCTGATTATTTCATTGATATTATTATTTTCATGTTTCAATAATGTTTTTTATTTCTAATTAACACTGAAACTGAAACATTCTGATGTTTTTACAGGAAGACTGAAAAAGGTAAAACAAACACAGTTTAAATTAATCATCATTGCAGATCAGTAATGAAAGCCGATCAACCATCTGATCTGAATAATTCCGATTGTTGCCTACACAGAACATGTGGTTTTTATCACGGACAAAGGTCTGCTAGTCCTTTATCCAACAGACCAACATTCAGTGATTCTTGTTTGAAAATGAGAGCAAGTTCTCTGCATCCTCATCCAAGGCAACTAAGACATTATTATTATGCCGCTGGTTGTGATTGGAGGCCTATAGAAGGATCATGTGATGACGTCATTTCAAATAAACATGACTTTTACAACGATACATCAGTACAACAAGGAGATACTGGTAGCTGGTAAGTTAGCATTGGTTGTGAATCTTGAGCATTTTTTTGTGTGAAGGATGGATAGTAGTACTGAAATAAATTTATTAAAACCAATTTAAGTATTTGATCCATAAATTAATAAGCTAGAAGAAATTTCAAACTGAAAATTTATATTTTTTAAGCATAATGTTTTTAAATGTTCTGATGAATAAAAATATTTTTAAATATTAAGTTTCAGGGGCAAATTTGAATATTTTCTCCATTGAAAAATTTAAAATTTTTATTTCAGTTATTAGCTTTTTTTATCTGAAAAAATGCATTCTTACTAAACCTGTATTCAGAAGCAGATAGCCTTATTAAAATCTATATTTCCATTCTTTCTAAACTCTACTGACCCATACAACGTGTGCAATACTTCAGCGCACCTTAATACTCAACTAATCTTTATATAGAAGTCCTATTAACAATTATGATATAAATAAGTTTTTTAAAAAAAATCTCAGAACTAAAAATTGATTCTTCTTTAATATGTAGTTATGTTTTGACCTGGAAATATAATATTTCTAAAAATCATTTGTTATTTAGAAGTACAAACTATAACTATCTTAAAATATCTTACGAAGAATAGACTTAATGCATAATCTGTAGGTACCGTCCAAAATTACAATATTTAAAAATATTCAAATGCATTAAAAATACAATTGTACTGAATTTACTAAAATAAAACACCTAAAGTTTTTTTTTTCGAAAAATCATTGACTTCCATTAAAATTATAAAATTTTATTCTTTGGAATATTCTTTTATTTTGGTCTTTTAGCAAATATAGTTTCATTTTGACACTTTTTTAAGAAATTGCATGATTTGTATAGTTGAATGAATCTGGTAATAATTTATATTTAGGAAATAATAATAACTTAAATTCAAAAATAAAAGAATGAATTTATTAGATTTGAATGAAAATTATAGTATGAAAACGTCAAAAAATAATTCCCAGAGGATTCTCATCTTTAAAAGTATATACTGTAACGACTTTTATAGATAAAAATATGCTAAACGTCAGGAAAGTTGTTTTAGAACTTGTTACTGGTGTTGTTGAATTTGTAGAAACTATTCAATTAATTGATCCCATCCTTACTTCCTTTAATTGATTCCATAAAAAAATTCGTTTTAATTGATCCCATCTTTATTTTAAAAATCAAATCAGTAGCATATTTTAATGGCAAATAAGTAAATGTTAAAAATTCCAGATCAAATTATGGCATAAAGTACCGGCACTTTGCATGCATCATCTATACAAACGATTTTACCGCAAAGTTCATTTTTACCGTAAAATATTATACCGTAATTTTTACAATTTTTGTTTAATTAGAGTGATTTTACGGCAATTATCACCATAAAAATTGCGTATATAAGATCTTTTGTTCTGTAACATGATCCGGTAAAAATGAACTTTTTATTGGAATTTTTTACTGTGAACCTTTATATATATAATTAATTTTCTTACATTAAAAAAAGGAACTGGAATCAAACAAATAGTTGCCTAACTCCCGTTCATGCTGGTTACGTTGGATCATTTGGAACTTCCAGTCCCGCTCTTGAGCTTCCACGACCAGGTACGACACCATTTTACATGAAAGGAGCTTCCAATCAAGTTAGAGCAGAAAGTGAGTTAAATACATTATCTATTCATTGAATATAAATTGAAAAAAGTGAGAAAACACTTTCCAAAAAGTCTGAAACAAGCATCAAAAGTTTATTTAAAAATTATTCAAAATTCAACTTGAAAGTCAGGAGTATCATAGCACAGCAAGAATCATAGAGGAATAAATGGTAGCAAATGCATTGCAGATGCAGACTTTTTTAAATAATTTATACCAAATTAGCATTCTTGCGATTGCGAATAGTGGCATGTAAAACAGCTGCTGTTTGCAACGTCAAATACCTCTTGTGAAGCATTTATTTTTAATAAAATTGCTGCTTAAGCTTGTCTTTTATTACAAATTACCATTATTGTGACTCGTCTTATTTCCTTCAGTCCCTAGCTTTGTGGGCATGTTAATGTTTCTGCATTACGCTTGCTGCCATATTTTTTTTACTATTCTTGCTTGCATTTGCTGCCATGTATTAAATAATGATTCTTGCTTGCGTTTGCGGTCATATTAGTCATGATTATTGTATATTATGATATTCCCGAAATACGTGAAGTGAAATACTGAGTAGTTTCAATTTTTTTACTATCTTTTATTTAATGTTACTCTTCCATGTACCCGACGAAGTTATTATTTCAATGAATATTACTTGCATTTTCTGATATTACAGATCTTCGAAATTTTAGTTTAAAACATGATTAAATGTTAGGTACAACACAATGTTCGAATATTAACGAATTTTATGTTGCTCCTTATGCTTATGACACTTGCCAATCAACAAGTTTTATTTGAAAGCAATCAAGTTTTTAAGGCTGAGGGTGCATTTCTTGTTTTTTCAGAGTCACCATCTATGGCCTAGAATTCGAATTCAGTCACACACACGTCACAGCCCGCTTTACAGAGAGGACCCAATCATACTCCATTCATTCATCCATATGTTGTAATTTTTATCTGAACCAAAAGACGAACAATCTCCAATTAAGTACCCTCAGAGATATTGATTTGTTATGAGAAATTGGAGGACTTTGTGACCCCAACAGATTTAACGTTTACTAGTCACCATTCTTCGGTCAGGGNTCTCTTTCAAATGCTCCGATTATTTGCGCATCGGTAATATCGAAAAAAAGCTGTTAAAAACTTAGTTACTTAGTGCGCCAACATTTGTGATACTGTGCCAAGTATTGCACTCTTTCCATCACGTGATTGTAACTCTTTGCTTGTTATCTGTGGCGTGTCTTTTCGGAAGGAATAAAGCGAACTTGGTTCCTCTACCTACTATTTCAACTCTATGGTTCAAACTCCCGTTCTCACAAACACTAACCCAGCGTCCTACAAATCAGGCTATCCCAGCCTCTACGAATTTTATAAATTAAGAGATTTTTTTTAAAAAACGAATGAAAATTTACCAATGCTTTGAGCTTTATAGATCGGGTGAATATCGCTAGGGGCCTGAAATTTGGTAGGCAAATCGTTTAATTTTAAAAACTAAATAATTGTCGATTTATTTCAATAATTGGTGAAGTAAATTAGCAGATAATAAAAAAGTTAAATTTTCATTTTCTTAAAATTAATGCTCAATTTCAACGGACTGTTAAAAATAATTGTAATACCAAAGTTTTACTGATGCTAAAACAAACTCTCTTAGTAATTGATCTTTTTCTTCAATTTCCTTCTTCCTCTTCTTAAAACAAACATTTAACCGAAGAGAATTCCATGATGTAAGAGCAATTACAGGAATGCCTATATTCTTTGAATAGTTAAAAGGCTTATACTCTTTGAATATTTAAAATGCTTATACTTCTTAAATATATATACTTATTTTGTTAACTGCTTTTAACTTTTATTCACCTGCTTATTAATATGTAGGTAAAGAATTCAAAATACATATATTTAATCTTTCGGTCTTAAGAGTCAGAAGATGGAAAAAATATATATAAATATATAAAAAAAAGCTTGTCTAGGTTTGATGGTTAAGGTTATATAGCCCCAGGAAAAATACAGAGATGAATATAGGTATCCATAGTAACATCCTTCATTACATCATCCCAGACGAATCCATTTATAAGTTAGGGAAAGCTTAGACACTTTCTTTGACGATTTAAGGGGACTCACACAAGTATCGTAGATGCTGAATGGAGACTTGTGATTTGTCGGGAACCGTCACGTGGCATTGACATCCCAAAACAGCGTCCACACAAAAGGTGACAACTCAAAGGGGGCTCTTCTATTTTTTTTTCTGTTCGAAATTCTCCCCACCAACAAAAGCAATGTGTAATGTGTATAAAGAAATATCTCCATTTTCTCTCCCTTTCCCCCTCTTTTAAGCAAGTTTTTTGTAGAAATAAATTTAGTTTTTTTCCCCTTAGTTGAAATATATATATTCAAATATATTTAGTCTTCTCTCTTTTTATTTTACTTATTTTTTGTTTCCAATTAAAATGCAAGTTTTAACTTCTTTTAATCAATGAAAGATACACGTTGCTTTTAGAATATATATAACTTGTAAGGATTATAAAATTGTTAATCAAGTTAATTGAAAATGTTTTCTTAAGAAACGTGTATTTGTTTTTCTAACCTAATTGCGTTAGTTTTTATATTCCTTCTTTAGTTAATTTTAAATTTAAATTGCTGTCCAGAAAAAATTTAAAAAAATAACATTAGCAAATAAATAAATAAATAAAAATACAAAAATGTCGAAATATTTCATTTGTCTTTTTAATGTGATTTTGCATATGAAACTGTTTTTTGTTTGATAAACTGCAAAATATTTTCATAGTAGTTAATAAAAATTGATCGTAATAAATAAAATATTTACATGCTTGAAAAAAAAATTTGAAATGAAAATTGTAAGAATGGAATAAATTTAAATTATGTGGCATAATATGTTTTATTAAATAATAATATTTTATTAAATAATGATTGTATTATTGAATAATATTTAATAAAACATATAGCATAAAGCAAACTCTTTTTTATCAGACAAGTACGAAACTATAAAATTTTAATTAAATTGTACCCTTTTATTCGATCAAACACTAAACAAATTTCATAATTTATAACAATAAAGGCAACTTTTTGAAATGAAAAATTGTTTAAAATATTGAATTAATTGGACATCAATTTAATACTGGAGAACTGATATAATGTTCTTTTCCCTTATTAGTAAACAACTACATTTATCTTTCAATAATTAAATCTCCCTCAAAAATGACGATGAAAGATATTTTTGTTTAAAATAAAAGAAGCTTGTTACTTGATTGAAAACTTCATTCGCTACAAAAATATTCAAATTAGAATCAACAATCAATATATTTCAAGCACTCAAAAACAGGTGTTCACTTTCAAGACTACCAGATGTGAATGAGAAGCAAGAAAAGTGATTCGAAAAATAAAACGAAAGGTTGCCAACAAAAAAGAAAAAAATAAAGATGAGAAACAAAACTAGAAACACCACAGTGGCTGAGAGAGAATAATCAGGGTAAATCGCCTTTTCGCGCTCTATGGAGAGGTGGTGAGGAACTAATGTAGGGAATCAGCATTCGTATGAATAAAACAAGATTCCAGGTTATCAAGATGAGCTGATGCGATTGAGGTTGAACTCTTCAAACACGTTTACAATTATTTCCAATTTGTAAATTTTTGGAGAGAATGAAGTTTTTGATTTAATGATATCTTATCACTTCATTTTCTTGGGATTATTTATTTAAAAGAAACTTAAGCAAATTTATCTTGTATTATTTAATAATTCAAACATGTCTTCTCTTAGTTTTTACTTGCATTTTAATTTTAAAAAAATAATTCAAACATTCCTGGATAGTCTTTCACTGATAAAAATAAACTTAAGAAACATTTGAACTCCCAGAACAATGTAACATTTTCAGGACGATATTTCAATATAATCTTGAGCTGACAAAAGTTTGTTTTGTATCATCTCCTATGTGTACCAAAACATTTAAAACACTCTTAAATTTAGATTTCTGTAACATTGAAAGCGAGGAGGGAGTAAATCCAGGAAAGCGAGAGCACCTGACTGCTCAATTCCAAAACTGTCAAAAAATCAAACCTCCACCTTTAATTCCTCATAAACAATAAACCAATTTTGAGACGCGAGAATCTCTTATCTCGCCTTACAGCGACTCGGGTCATTTATATAAATAGTCTCTTTAAATCTAGCTGAAGCGAGGAGACTATGCGAATCCGATATGCTTTAAAGATTCCACTTAACTCAACCCTATATACAAGCGAACCCACGATAGACTCAATATCGAAAAGACATTATTCGGTATTAAAAAAGGCCGCCGATGTAAATTCTTGACTTTATTCTTTTACGGTTTCAGTGTACGAGGGCGCTTAGGTCATGTGACACTGTGACCTCTGTGTCAACAATGATAAGGGCTTTATATTCGAAAGGGTCGCTTTGTAGGGAGTTTGGTGTTATTACCATAGGAGAAAGGCTTATAGGGTAAGCTTTAAAGAAAGCCTATGTAATAGCCCTCGGTTATGCAGGATGATTTGGAAATTTTTATAGCTTAGATTTTCTCTAGAAACTCTTTTTTACGGATAGATTATCGAAAAGATTTTTTTTAAAGAATAAAAAAATCTTTTTTAAAATTAAATTTTATTTTCATCTAGTAATATTTAGGATAGTTTTAGAAAATTCACGATTAATTTTTTAAGTGAATTACTATCTAAGAGTGGAGCAGAAAAACTTGAAATTACTAAATATCGCAAGAAATTTGTGCTCTTCGGAGAAATATCCTGTTTAAAAATGTCATATTAATTGTTTTAAAAAATATAATGTCTTATTTACCGTTATTCCACATTGAAAAATTGAAACCACGGTATCAAATATTGCAGAATAAAATGGAAAAATTTCTAAAAAACTATATTGCTTAAAAATTTGTTTTATTTAAAAAAAAATTGAAAGATTTGTCAAGTTTTAGTTAGCAATATAAAGAGTAAAAATAAATCTAAAACAATGTGAGATTCCAAGAAAAACTATTCTTATAGCTGTTTCTAGTGTACAAAAAGCAACTGTATAACTAACACTTGTTGAATATAAATTAAATAATCAATATGTAATTTTAAAAAAAAATTTACAACTTAATTTTCTTTGGGATAGAGCAAAAGGCAATATTCGATTCGGACTTGAAAATGAAAAAAAAAGGAATAAAAAGAACTACATTATCAAGTGAATGCTTAATATGTGCTGCCACTCAAAAATTTGAAAGAGAAGGACAATAAAAAACAATTAATCAAATTTATACTTAGAAAATAACTTCCACGTGCTTACAATACAATATGAGTTACACTGTGCATCTGAATCCGTCTGTCAAAAAAATGAGCAAATGGTATGCAAAAGGTTAGCTACTTTTTTTCTTGACCATTAGTCGGCAAACTGTGGCTTGCGACTCATATGTGATACTGATTCAGGAATGGTATTTGTTTGAATTAAGTGCGACCGAGCAGGGTTCTAGAGCCGAGTTAAGCAAGCACAGATTAGCATAGAACATTGACTAGCCGCAATGTTTCGGTTAGTATTGATTAACCGCCATGTTCAATGATTCCAGACCATTGATAAACCGCAGCTTTACCCATCTAAATCACTGGCTAAAAATATGATTTTTGTGAAAAAAATTGCCAAAAATATTAGTGCTCTAGTTAGATTGTTTTGTGAACACTTAGCTGAATTTGTTTTCTACAAACTTCGTGCATTGTGTGCAAAAAGTTGTCCACCCTTGAGCCACACGATATGTTGTCTGCGTTTTTGTTATTTTCATTCGCTTCCAGGCATATTACACAAGACATCTAAACCAAACACCACGCTGAAACCGATGTTTGTGACCAACTCTTTCAGGAGATGGCAATTATCCAAGCTGGGGACCTAAAAATGGAGATGTTCGGTAATGGACTCCATGTGGATCCATTCATGTATCAAACTACTGTCTCAGTCCGGGTTCTTTCTACTGAATGAAGGCACGTGGCTAGCGTACATTGAAGAGGGGTGAATGGAACTTGGGTGTGGTATACCTCCCTGCACATTTGACAGTGGGTTACCGAAGCGTACGTAATATCTATAACAAGGTATAGATCCCCCTTATATAATTCAGAGAGATTGTTGAGAGGCCTGATAGGAAGTTTAGGAAATACTATATTTAACAACCATTTTTGGTTTATAAGAATAGAAACGCAGTATGTTGTAGTCAGAAAAGAGCAAATATAACACGGTTGGGTGATATGAATATACATGTATGGTAAAATATATATTTGTTTGTATAAAAAAATAGTTTCTAATTGTTCAAATTAAAGAAAAAACTTATATGGTGTTTAGAAATGAAAAAATTCAGCGTTAAGACTTTTGTCATAAAAACTTAAACTGGGGAAAAGGATTTTGATAAAACCTCTTAATAATAATGTAAAACACGAAAAATAGGATTCTTTTAAAAAAGAAAATAAAAATTGAAAAAGATGTGGATATTATTATTTGTTTTTTCATAAACCTTATCTTACGAAAATTTGTGACTTTTGGTTCCTAATCTAGCAATCATTTATGAATAATTCTCATTTGATCATTTATAAGAATCTGATTTTCCAAGTTAATTCCTATTTACATTTTTACACTTTAATTGTATTTTATAATAAATTTCGATTCATGAAGAAATTAAAAGAACGTTTTCTTTTTACATACTATGCAACATTTACAAAATTGAAATCGGTTCATCAACTAGCAATAATCTACCAATAATATTCAATTAATCATTTAGAACAATATATAATCGGTTTTTTATTGTTTATTTATTTAATATTCCCTTTTTTCAAATTTTAATTATGTTGCTTAATAAACATTAATTCATAAAAAAATTAAAATAAGGACGTATAACATTAATATTTACATGTTCAGCAACATTACAAAATTTAAATTGAATCATAAACTATCAATCATCTACTAATAATATTCAGTCAACAAATTAGAAGAATATAATCTGATTTTTACTGTTATTTGCGTCTCTATGTTTATATACTTAAAACTTATCTCACATAAACTATAAAAAGAACTGTGGCGTAACTACCACGATAAATATTAAATACCGAATCACTAGTATATAAGACATGTTAACTAGATTCGATTTCAAGGAACTTTTTGATAGATGAAGGTTGACATGGTAGATTGAAACACACCCCTCAGAACACCCACACATAACTTTGCTTAGACATTATATGAGTAAAACACACAAAGCTTTAATTTTTGTATATTGAAAAATATTTTCAAAATTAAGAAAACCGAATTTTATTCTTACTTTAAGAAAAATATTTAAAAAAAAGATATCACATCATTCAATGGTCCATAGAATATCAACTCATGTACGATACACGTGCTCGACGATACCTTTATCATAAATATGTCTTTGTAGTTCTTTGATAATATATCGCGCAAAGTATAACGGCGGCATCAACCGCTACAGGGACCGTTTTCTTGCGTCCTAATTACGCCTCAGGGGAGGCCGCATTTCATGATGGTTCGCATATTTATAGCATTTTTCAGAATAAATTGTTCACAGAATACATGTGACTTCATTTTGGAACAGAGAATGGTTGTCTAACCTTTTTGGGTGCAAATTTTTCGGGTTTCCCTCAAACTGAAGCAACGTATTCTCTTTTTTTCTTGTATTCAAAGTATGCATTGCAAAATTGGGAGAAAACGGCATACGGTGAAAAATTCTTCGCTCTTGTTTGTGTTTACCGTCTCTTTCAGATTGAAAATAGGTTTGATGATTTTGAGAGGTTGGTATTTTTCTGTTTTTTTATTTTTACCCCACCACAGAGAACTTGTCGAACAGGTGACCCCTGTTTTTGACAGATCAGAAAAAAAGAGTAGAATGTATTTACTCGTATTTTAGGATGGAGAAATTTGAATTTCAGTTTCTCAAAGAGTTTGCATTTCAATATTTCGTTGAATTCTTGTTCTGTGGTATATTATTTTCAAATGTGTGTATCGATAGCTCAGTTTATAAATTTTTAAAAAGGAACAAATTTTAAAATTGAATTTAACAAGAAATAAAACATTTGATTATAACTTTACTTTAAAGCCAATCATAATGTTTAATAAATTGTGCTCAGAAACCTTCCTAATTTGCAAAAATCAAACGAAAAAAATTACTTTCTAATAACAATGAAAAAAAGTTACTTTTTAATTTAACTTATTGGAGAAAAAATTATTAAAGTAAAGTCATTTCTCAATTAATAGAGTTATTTTTTAAATTTCTATTTTACCTTTGAAAATCGGCCATAGTCTTAAATATGTATTAAATTGCTCAGTTCATAATTCTTAGAAAAGAGCAAATTTTGAAAAAAATAAATCATTTGATTTAACTTCAATTTAAAGCCAATTATAAGGTTAAAAATTTATGCTCGGAAACTTTCCTAATTTGAAAAAATAATACAAAAATTATTTTTTGATCGTAAAGAAAAAAAAATCTTTTTTTAATTAAAGTTAAAATTATCAAAGTAAAGTTATGTTTTAATCAAAGTTAAAGCTATTTTTTAAAATTTTTGTTTTACCATTGAAAAATTAGCGTAGTTTTAAGTATGTATATTGAATGCTCAGTTCATAATTCTTAGAAAAGAGCATATTTTAAAACTTTTCAAAATGAATTTAGAAAATAAAAATTAAAGTTATATTCTTATTTTTATGTTTCATGAATTCACACATATCAAGCAATACAGTTAAAATTTAAAATATACAAACAAAATTAAATAAATAAGTTATAAAGATTAGTGTATAATCTACTAATTAATCAACAGAAAATTATTAGTCTAGATGGATACGAGATGATGGGCCGAAAACTATTTGTCAGGATATAATAATCTTAAAAGAACAGTTTCTAATAGCTTTGCGTTTATGTTTTGGACAAGTTTGTATCACAATTTTTCTTCAATTTTTTTACTGAATTATAAGGGGAAAATGATGATTTCGGCCGGAAAAACAACACGTGAAAGGGTGATAACAGGCGTCACAAACGCTTAATCGGAAAGGTGATCATTTCTGAAAATGAAGTGTGCATTTTATAGCAATAAGAGAACTTTTTATGCAGAATTAAAATTTTAGTAATAGTATATGAGAATATTGGTATTTTTCTCTCTCTTTTTTTTTTAGAACCCATGATTGAAAGATCGCTACACGAAGTTAAAAACTCTTGCACCGTAAATTGATGTGAAAAAAAAAATCTCATTCTCCAATAAAGAAATATAGAATACATCATTTGAAGATTTTCTACAAATCATAAGAAAATTTATTTCCTAAACGTACATAATATTACATATAATAGGATTTAAAAGAATAGGGATAATTTTTGGCGTTAAAAAAAGACAGCTAAACCTTGAAAAGAAAGATTGCAAAACAGCTTTATAAGTTTTAAAAAAAAATTTCAGCTTTTTTTTGTTTTCGTTTTAATTAAAGGTTTAAAAAATCTGTAATTTCTGTTTTTTTTTTCAAAACTATATGTAATTTGTTTAGAACTTTATTTTATAAGTTTTCTTTAAAAAATGCTTTTCATTATGCAGTTTTTTTTTAAATAAAAAATAATAATAATTTTACTATGACAAACGTTATATCGCAATTTCTATGAAGTAGTTTTTAAAGAATTTCACGAGCTGGATAATTGTAGTGTTTTCAATTTTGGTACGAAAATATAATAACTGCAAAAATTAACTAAATTTTCTTACTTTATAATAGCAATTTTTTTAATGCATATTAAAATTGTTAACTTAAAATTGTTTATTATTCATTATTAAATCTCTATTTAGAGATAAAAAATTTATTTTACTTTTGTAATTCGTAAACACTTCGTATCATTGCATTACATTAATACCTTTTCATATCTTAGATAGACTGTTATGTAACTATCAAAAAGTTACAACTTTTATTTTTTAGTTTCTTATTTATTCATTTTCAACAATTTTATTTATTTTTGAGACTGGCTCCTTCCAACATTTCAAGGAGATTAAATCAATAATAATAATAATAAAAACTAGAGATAATAAATTTAGTTAGGGCAAATTGTAGAAACTAACAAAAGTTGTTTTATATTAATGCATGAAATAATAATGAAATAAATTAAGCCAGATAGAAGCCTTCACTAATTAGTATGAATTAATCATAAATATTTAAGATCACTTTTGCCCAGATTTAGATTAGATCTTCTTAAAAAGAGAAGATCAACGAATAGTTTACACTAAAAAGGGACAACTGGACAGAAGAATTCAAAAAACGAATTTACCTCTGTTCCGTGATTGAGTCTTTAGTTAAACATAGCAAATCCTAAAGAAGTTTACGAACGAAAATAGTAGCTACTTTACAAAGAGAGAGGAAAAGGAGCAACAGGTTGGTTGTGACATCCAAAATTTATGATCAGGAAGTAATCCTCTTAACGGTTTTGATTCGTTATTCTGGGGATCAGGATTGGTGTTAGAGAGGAGTTTAGTTGATCCTTCTGACAGACGAAAATTAAATCCTTTTCTCTTACAGGTTAGAAAGGCTCCAATATTTCCTTGTTAGAAAAAAAAGAGAATAAAAGTTCTCCAAAAATTCTGTATTTTAGATAATTTGATTAGCACATTAGTGATTTGTGTAAGAGTAATGGAATTTAATTAAATTTAAAAAAATAAAGAAAAGTTGAAAGGTTTAACAAATTTTTTATTTATTTTTAACGAATTACACTATTATAAGGACTTAAGTTATCTAACATTTTTTAATGAACAGTTCGTCAATTAGCCATGTAGTCTAAAAAAATTGAAAAAAAAAAAAGAAATAGTTTCTGATAAATGATAATCTGAACTATTATAAGACCTTAATTAATTATTCAATGAAAATTTCATATCTTAACTAAGTGGCCTTATAAAATAAAAACGCAAATATTTTGAGAAACAACAACTATCTTAAGATACCTTAGCTGACTAAAATTATTTAATGAACAGTCCTTCGATTGGCAAAGCAGTTTTAAAAATGAAAAAAAAATCTGTATTTGTTTAGGTAATTTGATTAGCACATTAGTGATTTGTCTAAGAGTAATGGAATTTAATTAAAGAAAAGAAACTGAAAAAAATAAAGAAAAGTTGAAAGTTTTAAAAAAATTATTATTATTTTTAACGAATTGAACTATTATAACGACTTAAGTTAACTAACATTTTTTAATGAACAGTTCGTCAATTAGCCATGTAATCTTAAAAAATTTAGAAAAAAAAAAGAGATAGTTTTCTGATAAATGATAACCTGAACTATCATATGACCTTAATTAAATACAATTATTCAATGAATATTTCATATCTTAACTAAGTGGCCTAATAAAATAAAAACACAAATATTCTGACAAACAACAACTATCTTAAGACACCTTAGCTGACTAAAATTATTTAATGAACAGTCCTTCGATAGGCAAAACAGTTTTAAAAATGAAAAAAAAAAAAAAAAAACTTTTTTTGACAAATGTAGTGATGAATTGAACTATTATGAAACCTTATTTAGCAAAATTATTCAATGAATGCTTTATACATTAGCCAAGTGGCCTTAAATATTAGATAACGGATAATTTGAAAATATTTGATTTAAAAATATTATATCATTTAATTAGTGTTTATATTTTTTCAAGCTCTTATTTACCTCGCTTACTGAAATTAGGTTTGATAGCTCGATTAGATTTGAATTAACCGCAATGTGTTTAATAAATTACAATATTTTTTCTTTAAAGATAGAAGTAAGACCGATAGCATTTTTTTTAATAATACTAAATTAAAATAATTACGAATATTACGAAATTAAAAAAAAATTATTTAGGTCAATCAACAGCCTGATTTGGTAGTGACCTACTATTGCTTCCCCTCATCTCTATGGTAAATCTCACGACAGACACGTTTAGGTGCTTTTAGGTAAATGGTTAATTTAATTTCATTTTCAAGAAATAATATGAAGGTCTCTCAAAAAATTTTGAATTTTTTACCATGTTTTAGAAAAATAATATTACAGATTTAATTTCCTCATACTGTATAGTTATAATATTTTAACAAATTTATTGCAAATTTTAACTTTTACTTACCTCCTATGTGAAAGCGTATTTTTAAAATTCGATTTCTCAAGAATTATTCGAACGATTTCGCTCAAATTTCCTATTTTGCCATTTAAACTTGCATTCTTTAAAATGATGTAAAAGATTGTATACCTTACAGTTCAAAATTTTTCGACATTAATAAATAAATGATAAAATTTTCCTAACAGTTATATTTTGCATGGTATTATCTTAGGATAAAAGAATTTTATAATTGAATTCAAAAATTTATGAGTCGCTTAAAAATTTCTCGAGATATGCTAAAATACGCATAAAGTAAAATTAACACTAAGGAGTTCAAACTTTCTGACCAGCTCTCCGGACCAAACTATCGGGACCATGTTTCTCAGATTGCGACTGCTCCTTATATCTCCGAGGTCAGAAATCTGAATCCATCGAAAAAAAGAGAGAAAGTACGTTTTTGTGTTTAATTTCGTAACTTAAAATATCGTCAGCATTAATTAACTAGTTTATTTAAGGTCATCCCCTCGAACCTTTAAGATCGAGTTCTAGAATGAAAAAATCCGATCATTAGATCAAAAGTTATTCAGGATGGTCCGTTTTGTGATTTTGCGATCTGTGCAACATTAGGAACAAACATAATGTGAACTCCTACTAAATTTTAGAGTTATTTTAAAATTATATTAAACATAATATTATTTAACTGAATAATATATTAAAACGACTCTAGTTTTATAGCTACTGAGATGCATTGAAGCTTACTTTTATAATTACCTTCATCAAAATGAAAGAACACTCAAGAAAAACTATCAATCAAATTGATTGGATTCATTAAACCAAGACAATTAATTCATCATTATCACTTTGAGTTTTATATTGAAGTATAACTCCTTTAATTTAATATTTATTGCGAGGTATATAAAGTTTATTGTCCTTAATATCTTCCACAAAAAGAAAGAATATTTAAAAAGAAAAAAAAACTACAATCTGTCAATTAAACTAATTGAATAAAATACATCAAGATAATTAATACAGTCTCATATATATTACAATAAATAGAAATCTCTCTAGTTTAATATTAATTGCGAGGCATTAATTTACTTTCATAATTACTGAAATTAAAATGAAAGAACATTTAGAAAAAAAAGAATAATACCAATCAAATAGATTGAAGGAAATACAACAAGATAATTAATGAATCACTATCAATAACTGAGTTATGTCTTCTAGTTTAAAATTTATTGCGAGACACATAAGCTTACTTTCATAATTATCCTCCGCAAAATGAAAGAATATTTAAAGAAAAACTGCAATCTATCAATCAAAGAGATTGAATAAAATATATCAAGATAATTAATGCATCATTAGTAAGATATTTCCGTCGCCAAATTCTTCCTTTAAAGGTGGCAAATCCTTTTGAGTGTGCCAAGAGCAGGTTAAAAGTTGAATCTTTCTAACAAGAGGAAGAGTGGAAAGTCTCAGCTTTCTAATTTACGTGAGTCCATGTAACTATATAGGAGAGGTTGCTCAATGGACGACGTGCAGAGTTCATAAATATTGTCGGAGTTTCGCAAAACTTTGGCGAAATGAGGAATGTGAGTTTATCTAAAGTGATTTGTGGCTAAAGTGTTAAGGTGTTGGGGATTTATAAAAGCGTTGAATTCGATCTTCGGATATGGTATTTCAGATTTTGAACGTATTATTAACACTTAAGTTTAATCATATATTGATGAATGAATTCAAGTATATTTCACTAAATTATAGTTAAGTATATTGTATTAAGTATATATAATGAATTGTAAAGGAATTTCTTGAGATTATATAGCAGATACATTTTATTTTGTTTATAATAACACATTTTAAAAATATACAATCAGAGTTTTAAATCTAATAAGATGGTATCAATCTAAGAATCAGAAAAGGAATGAAAAATCAAACCATTTTAAGTAACAAAAAACTTAAGTGACCAAATCTATATTTTTGTATTGATTGAATAGAGCAAGTAGAATAAAATTTAAAAAAAATATATTTGATAAATATCTTCAGAATTTTAATTCAATAAGTTTCAAAAAAATTCAATAAGTTTTTCATTAAAAAGATTTTTTACATTTATAAAAAAAAAGTAGGCTGTAATTATCTTATATTAATTATTTATATCACGCTATTTAACATATAAAGAAATGTGTATTTTAATAACTTAAAATAAAGGATTAAGAATATTAATTGAACACAGCGTTGAATAGTTTACTCTAAATATCTCTCCTTTTGTTCTTTTACTTTGAGAACAGACAAGTATATCAAACTTACCTTTAGCTTCCTACGCCTTGTAATAATAACCTGTCCGAATTACCTTGTCCTAGTATTTCACATTGTTATATTTAGTATTACACAAAGAAAAGTGTTGTGCTAATGGGCTAAAACATGCTTGTACCGTGCTCAACCTTTTATTTTCATTTGCAACTTATAAAGATGTGAACAATAAAGGCTTTATACTGTTTCAGGTGTAATAAACCATATGCATTCCCCGCTAACGTCTATCACAGATCATAGAATACCACCGGAGGAAGTCTCCGGTATCAAGTCTGAGCCACCACCGTCACCATTGCTAACTCCGGATACCAGCTCTAGTCCTATCGGTGTTATCAATGGTCAGTGGACGCAACATTCTTCGTCTAGGCGAGGCAACCTTCAACTCTGGCAGTTTCTAGTTTCTCTTCTCGACGATCCATCCAATAATGGGAATTTCATATCTTGGACTGGAAGAGGAATGGAGTTCAAGCTGATAGAACCCGAAGAAGTTAGTGATCCTACTAGATATCGTCAGTGTAAAAAATATATAATTAAGAGTTTGGGGATATTTTTTCGAAGTATCCACTCTTAAAGAAAAATTTGATCAAACTTCCTTCCTTTGTTGGGCAACAAGGAATTTTCTTACTGTGTGTTCCACTTAAGTAAAGCTACCTTGATTTTATGCCATAAATAAACGCAAAAGAAAACCATTGAAGAAAGTCTATATCTAAACACTTATTTTCAAAAAATAACTTACTTCCTGCTCCACCAAGAAAAAAAAATCAAATAAGTGTAAAAGTAAGAAAAAGCGTCCCATCAAAACTAAGCCACTTCTGATTATAGCCAAAATTTCCGCCACATTTGTATATTACATTAAATGTATGATGTTGTTGATTTACTAAACCCTGGAGATCATTAGCATTAATATTATCCCAGGGTTCTATGATGGCAGCTATAATTTTAAGAAAAACTGAAACTGCTACTTTTTGGCATATACCAGTCCTACTGAGGATAGTTCTCACGTTTGTTAGGGAATATAAGTTAGATAAAAATGAAGGCTATGCATGACATGCACTCTATTATCCAAAAGCCAAGACTTTGAAGATTTTGCAAAGCAAATGAAAACATTGTCCTGCTGGAAAATTCGATTTGGGCCACCAATTCTCTCTGCATATGGCAGTAAGTGGAGTTTCTAGGATTTTTTAACTATCGAGATTCCCCAAACCACCTAGGGTAGTGGCTAGCATAAGTTTACTACAATATCTTCAAAGTGGTTGTTTTTGGATAATAGGGTACAGCTGTTAATGGCCTGCCCATTCTCATGACCTCAATCTTCAAGAAAAGATGAAGATGTAAGGCTATATATACAGAAAAAAAAAGAAAGAAAGAAAGAGAGAATTAGTTTCAGTCTGTGGCAGAACAGAAGATTGTTACAAATGAAATTTGACTTGCAGAGTTGCGTTTTGTTTAGCAGCTTGAAAAAGAGCAAAGGGATCAAACATTTTGGAAAAACAAGAAAAAGATTTACTTAAGAAAACTTGTTATATTCCTCTTTCTTGTTTGACAAAAGAACAAAAATAGAAAATTGGTACCAGCACGTGCTAGTTGTTACATTCGTTTTGTTTCTTTAAAAAAGGAATTTAGGAACCAAATATTAAAAGAAAAGGGAGAAAAAGGACCAAAATAAAAAAAGATACTTTAAGAGACAAACTGTAAACGTACTGTGGCGAATGGTATGCAACATGACATATTTTTTAAATCATATGAAAATATGGCGAATGTTTCGGCTATAATTAGATGTGGCTTAGTTTCAATGAGACATATTTTCCCCTCCTTTTTTACTTAATCGATGTTTTTTTCCCCTATCCAGGAAAAGCAAGAAGTGAGTTACTCCTTATAAATATGTGTTTATATGTAGACTTTCTTAGTAAATATATGTCTTGTTCTCAATGATTTTTTTTTTTTTTTGTATNATATTTTTTTTTTTTTTTTTGCATCCAGTTATCGCATAAAATAAAGGTTGCTTTAGGACACGCTCTAGTTTCAAATTTGTTTGGATTTACGCTTGAAACATGCCGCCGACTGTCATTTCCTATTTGTAGATTTTTTGAAGCGAATGAAGTTTTTAATCAGGTACAATCGTAAAGTCGTATTCCCTTGTAAGACTAAGACTTTATATTTAATTATGAATTGCAGAATCAGTTAAATTTTCCAATAATTTAAAATCCTTCGAAGCGTGAATGATTTAAAGACATGATATTTATACGATGCGTCTCATATATGATGGTAAATTCGAGTTGTTTACTTCTTTATTCTGAAAAGCTTAATTAATTACGAAAAAATAGTTTTGATGAGCTTTTTACGGTGCATGGAAAAGTAATATAGACCGAGAGAATGAGAAATAGGATACAAGGACTCTTCTCTATTTTGAAGAACCAGATTAGGATAACATCCTTTAATCATTGAAAGTCTTTGCTCTTTAAAAATGTTAGGTTATAAATAGTAAGGCTTACATGACAAGTTACAGCGGTTTACAGCAGTTATAATGACAATTTGGTTTGTAGAACAAGAAAATGTCCATTATTTCAATATTTTTCATGCATATAGTCATTAGCGTAAAAAAAACAAACACCAGTTCTCATCAAAAACTAACATTTTTAGAAAGTAAGGGAGCAAGAAGGAGAGGTTGTCCTACACAAAATAAATGGACTGGAACGCGAAGGATCTTCGAACCATGGGCATGGAAAGATGGTGAGTTCGTGCGTTGGGCCGCTTCTTAGAGGAAGCAAAGTAACAGAAAAGCTGACGAAAATGTGACTTGATTGCAGTAGTTGACTTAATTACTGTGCAATTAAGGGTTACACGTAAACATTTTAAAATTATTAATTTTCACCTTAAGCCTAACCGAGAGCAAATAACCAGAAATTAAATAAACCTACTAAATAAAAAAAATAAAATAAACGTTTGCACTAATCTAAACACACATTAAAACGTTTATATGAAATTATCCTTAGGCAACAATGATAATTTCATAAAAAATTTAATTTGTAATAATTACTTATTAGTTTTTATAATTTAATAATTATCGAAAATGCTTTAAATAGCAAGATATGAAACATGCAGTACTTATGAGCAATTGTTTTCAGCACGTGATATTATATGATTTTAAAATAAAGATTTGCTTAAATTTAGGTAGCAAGACGCTGGGGAATACAAAAGAACAGGCCAGCTATGAACTACGACAAGCTAAGTAGGTCCTTACGTTATTACTACGAAAAAGGAATCATGCAGAAAGTAGCAGGTACTACTAAATCATTTTTTATAATTATGAATGGATTTAAAAAAAATTTCATAGAAAGAAATTTATATTTAATCATTGTAGGTTATAAGTAGGGTAGAGGGAAAAACCTGAAATTAACGAAATTTTTTTAAATACTTCTGAAGAACACAAATACAAAAAATATGCGATGTATGACTAAAATATCATGAATAAGGTACAATAAAAGCATACAAAAGAATTGAAAAAAATGCTTTGGTTTTATGTCAGATTAATTTTTTTTCTTCTTCAAATAAACAGCTTTTTTGTGCAAAATATTGCACATTTTTAGCACAAATTTTTTAACACAAAGAATTTAGAAATTTGATTCCCCTATGAAATAGCATGTGTTACGCTCACATTTAAGTAAATTATTTGGAAGGGGGCTATCTTAACTTTTTCTTCCGCTAGTATTCTTATTTCAATTTAGGGAAACAGGGTTAACCTAAAAAACACATAATCAAACTAATCGAAAGACCACCTTAAATGATTTGGATTATTTTTGAGCTATTTTCTTGTAATTTTGCTATTGATCTATTATCCTAAAGGCTTTATCAGTTACAAACTAACAATTTTAGAGCTTTATAATAAGAAAAATTCATGGACATTAGAAAAAACATTATTAATTTGAGGAAATTCGCCTCGTGCATGGGTGCAAGTTGGAAAAAAGGCCAAGACTGAAACTTTTTTGACTGAAATACCTAGCATACGCAATACCCCCTCGACATATGCAAACTATCTTAGAAAGCTTTACCATAATACATCAAGTTTAAATACTGTACAAAAAATATTTATTCATCTGTCTTTTGATAAAATAACAACAGGACATAAGAAAGTAGACCAATAACGTAGACCTAAAAAATATTTTTAAGGACAGAAAAAAAAAATTCAGATTTCCGTCTTCGAGTCAGTTTCCGTCTTACTTCCGTCCGCGGACATTTTCGAAAGACGGAAATCCGTCCTGGGGACGGAAGACTTGCACCCATGGCCTCATGACATGCTTGCAACCCTATTTTTAAGTTGTCCGATATGTTGTTATACAAATAATTGAATCGTGTTTAAGCACGACTGGCTCAATTTTTTTTTTTTAAATTCGGCACGCTGTATCACATAATTCAAATAAGTTCCATATATTATTTCCAAGTTATTTTATTCAATTGTTACTAGTTGTTAGAGAAAACAAATCTTTCTAATTTATTTATTTAAATTGCTGACAAGCACACATTACCATCCCATTTAATAGTCTTGCATCCGGGGTTTTGGAACAGCAGAGGGGGTAGAAAATAGTTTTTTCGTGTGAAATAACTATACACTTAACTTTTTTTAGCATGCTATTCGCCTAATTTCATTTTTTTGAGGATTCTAAAAATATATATTTAAGGCTGAGGTTATCAATTACCTGTACCATTTATCATTGTCAAATGAACCATTCAGCTTTTCAAGTATAAATTTTATATAATAGAAATAACACATGTTAAGTTTTATACGCATCTATTTTACTAACTAAAAAAGATTCTGTTTAAAATGTATTGAACAATTAAGAAGCATATATATATAATGTTCTTATTTATCCGTTAATTACTGTATAAAAATGTATATTGTTTGGAAAAATCATAATAGTGTAAAGTATGGCAAAGTGTAAAACTTGTTAAAAGGAAGAAATCTTAAGTAATAATTATAAAGAGCAACGCATATTTTAAACCATTTCATTTAATTTCTTTCTACATTTTAACTTTGAAAGCATTTGATGTAATTGCAATCATAGACAATATTTTAAAACTTATTAATTTACAAAAATATACAGTTTGTTTTTCTTTTTAATATCCTGAACATTACAATCAGAAGAACAGAAAAATACAGAAATTATAAACAGTAAAAAATTTCTCAAAAATGATAATATCCTTCGAACACATAAAACCTTACTCATGCCGACAACTAGAAACAAGATATACGGTTTTACGAATGTCGCAATGAATGAGTGAACCAAATCTTTGAATATATCTAGAAATATACACACGTAAAAGCTTAGAATTCTTGAAAAGATACTGAAAATCTTGTCACTATTCTTGATATCCATACACATCAGGAGTTGCAAATTATATTTTAAACCATGATTAAAGAGTAACGTTATCAAAGCGTGGAAAACACTAGTGGGGAAAGTAGAATTAAAAATACCAAAAATTGTTTGATTGCCAGAGGATATTTATAGGTGTTTCTGATAGCTGCCTTTCAACTCCTCCCCCAGCTTTCACCAGCAATAAACATTTAGATAGATTTTTATGATTCAAATTTCACCAACAATAGAGATTAGACAGATTTTAATAGCGTTTTTATCTTTTTTAATCTTAATTGACGTCCCCAATTCGCATAAATTTTTGGTACTATTTTTAGCAAAAATTTCAAAGATATGTATTAAGGAAACATCTTGTATATATTTTTACCCTGTTACAGCACTTACACATAAATAAATTTTTCACTTACTCCTATTTAAGTAACCACTGTTATCCAGAATATTCATATTGCTATCATTGCAAAAGTCTTTATTGAGGTTATTTAATATTTTCATGATAAGGACCAAAGCAATTTATGCACAAACCAACATTACACCAGGCGCAAGATACGGTTGTTCGTCTATAGATTCCTTTGCTTCTACATTCCACACAACGTCTTCTGCTCACTTTCTTTTGGAGTGGCCAATGCCCGACAAGTTTACCTGCCGACAAATCAAATGATTTTGAGAGGAAGGACGTTTTCGTGTTTGGGGAAACTAGCGTGGTGTCTGCTTCAGGCAACAAATGCGGTGAATTTGTCTGGAATAATGTCGTATTTTGGGAAACGAGTGTACTTTCTGCTTCAGGCAACAAATGAGGTGCATTTGACTGGAGTGATCTCACATAATGGGAAACGAATGGACTTTCAGTTTCTGGAGCAAAATTCATACCTGAAGACTCAACTAACTGAGAAATCAATTTTAATCTAAAATCTGTGAGCGAAATATTACTCTTTGACAACTTGAATAATACATGCGCATTTGAAATAGATATATCCAGTAAATGAAAAAATAATTTCTTCACACTTGCCACAGATCTATGAGCAGACAAACAGTTACAGTCGTCTTTAGAATTTCGTTCAAAATTCACAGCACTATTGGTTGACACTATTGAAGTATCATTCAAGTATAAATGCTGTTGATTCCTTTTCCCAAGCTTGGATTTCTGCTTTAAAATTCCTCTTTGCTTTGGATTCATCAAACTGTTACTATTTATTTTATGAATGTGATATAACTCGCTAAACAAATTCGGTGAAGAAAGGATACCGCTTATGAACATTTTATGACCTTTACCGCTTACACATTCCACTAAACTCTTTACAGAATTGTAAGCAGACAACTTTAAAGACAGTGTAGAAAACTTAGGTTCTTTACCTAAGTGAAATTCTGAATTGAAAAGATAGCCATTTTTATCCATTAATCTATACATTTTGAGAGTTGGGCCTTCTCTGTCCTTAGAAATATAATGGCGGACACCATTAGCAGTGACAATCACCTTGTCTACAATCATTTCTTCGGTAGGATAGTAAACTTCCTTGAATCTACGGTTTAGAGTGTTTAAAAGCTTACGAATTTTCCACAGGTTATCATTATCGTTATCTTCTTCACAGTTTTCAAAACTTAAAAATTTCATTATTGTGAGATACCTATCACGTGGCATGCATTTACTGAAAACTGGCGTAGATAACAAAGGATCAGTAGTCCAGTAATCTTTAATTTCGTGTTTACGGACATGGCCCATTGCAAGACTAAGAGCGATAAAACGAACTATTTCATCTACAGATATCTTTCGAATATTTTCAGTATGTCTCCTCTTTCGCAATGGTTCACCAATTTCGGCTTGGCTTTTATTGGTTTTGTTCCCGTCTAAAGTTTGATTAATGCACTTGTTGGTTTCATCTGCTATGAGTTGCAACAATTCTGCAGGAAATACACAATTGAAGAAGTCCAATTCAGAGCTTGCTTTGGTTGTATCACCCAAAATTGAGTGCGTGCCAGTAAATTCCAAAATAGCACCATCTACTTCCAGTGAATAAGCTTTTGAATCGTCACTTGCATCTTTTTCGTCCAAAGAATTATCTGAGTCACTGTCATACGGTCCATAATCTGAATCACAATCTGGCATTATTTCTTCATCTGATTCTGTAATAAAACAACAAAAAAATACGACATTGAAATACATAACTAAATGCAAACTGTCCTAAATTAATAAAACAAATAATCAGATGTAAAAAAAATAAGAAGAAAAAGAATATTCATGAAGGTAATTAGCCAGTAGAGAGAGATGGTAAATTTGGCCAACTAGCCAAATTGACCATCTCCATCCATTGTCCTCATTCTTTTCAGCTGTGATGGCCACCGATTAAAAACTGGGAAAGAAAATATTTGTACAGGCTGTAATCGATGAAAAAAAGGGATCAACATCATATTAATATATGCGTCTAAACTGTCAGTCTAGGTACTTCAGATAATCAGATAGTGTTGCGTTTCTTCTTTCTAAAAAAAGTAAAAAAAAGAAATTTATTCTCATTATCCTGCCTATTTAAAAAAATTTTCCGGCCAATTTGAAAACAATATACAAGCTTATTATGACCACAAGAGGGAAATATGTATTTGAAAAATTTTTCTAAAATCATATAGTGAGCTATATAGAAAATTATTTACTACAGAGAATTAATAATTTTAATTCTTCATTGATTGGTCTTATAATTGTTTGCCATATTTTGATTAAGTTCCTGTTTTTCACTTATATATAAATTTGCGACATCCACTGTGTTTAGTGTTTAAATGGACTTCATTTTTTACAGCCATTCTACAAAATACATTATTAAGAACAACCTCTTATTATGACCACAAATGGGGAAATATGCATTTAACAAAGTTTTTTAAAATCAAATAGTGAGCTATAGAAAATTATTTACAATAGAAAATTAATAATTTTAATTCCTCATTGATTGTTCTTAAAATTGTTTGCCATACTTCTCCTATTTTTTACTTATATATAAATTTGATACATTTATTGTGTTTTAATAAATTTAATTTTTTAGAGCTATTCTACAAAATAAGAACTTTCTTAAGAACAACCGCTTATTATGACCACAAAGGGTGAAATATGTATTTAACAAATTTTTTTAAAATCAAATGGTAGGCAACAGAAAATTATTTACAATAGAAAATTAATAATTTTAATTAATCATTGATTGTTCTTAAAATTGTTTGCCATACTTCGATACGATAAAGTTCCTGCTTTTCACTTACATATAAATTTGCGACATCTATTGTGTTTTAATGAACTGCATTTTTAGAGGTATTCTACAAAATACATTCTTAAGAACAACCACTTATTATGACCACAAAGGGGGAAATATGTATTTAACAAATTTTACCCAAAATCAAATAGTAGGCAACAGATAATTATTTACAATAGAAAATAAATAATTTTAATTCCTCATTGATTGTTCTTAAAATTGTTTGCCATACTTCGATGCGATAAAGTTCTTGTTTTTCACTTATATATAAATTTTATACATCTATTGTGTTTTAATGAACTTCATTTTTTAGAGCTATTCTACAAAATACATTCTTAAGAACAACCGCTTATTATGACCACAGAGGGGGAAATATGTGTTTAACAAATTTTTCTAAAATCAAATGGTAGGCAACAGAAAATCATTTACAATAGAAAATAAATAATTTTAATTCCTCTTTGATTGTTCTTAAAATTGTTTGCCATACTTCGATACGATAAAGTTCCTGTTTTTCACTTATATATAAATTTGATACATCTATTGTGTTTCAATGAACTTCATCTTTTAGAGCTATTCTACAAAATACATTCTTAAGAACAACCGGTAAATATGGTACTTGTAGGCATATTACCTTAAGGGTATGCTTTAGTTTCCTTTAAAAAATAATAATAATTATTATTATTAATCTTCTTATAGATCAGGGTTTCTTAACCTGTGGTTCATGGACCCCTTAGGGGTCCATGGGTCATATTTTAGGGGTCCACCGACTGCTCCTAATTTTTAAAACGTTTTGATCAATAATATTTAAATAACATTGATCTTTTTTTTCTTTCTAAAAGGTGAAAATACATACATATTTGAAACTAGGTGATCGAGATACCCAAAATTCAGTACGGACTGCACACAGCCCTCTAATATCCCTGTCATATTTTTAACATCCTCCACTAACCGGTTTTCAGTTTGCACCACCAGGGGCAACCCCTGATGACGTCCGCTGTACTATTTTTATTATCCCCTATCAAGCTATGTACATTTGACACCTTGTTCAGGTTACTAGATCTAGAATTTTTTACTAAGAAGAAAGCCCAGTTTTTGAAATCTGGAACATTAGACAAACTTGGATTTGGTATTCCACAAAAACCTCTGGTTGAGGCATCTCTCAAAGTTGCATATCNCAGAGAATTAATAATTTTAATTCTTCATTGAATGGTTTTATAATTGTCTGCCATACTTTGATTAAGTTCCTGTTTTTCACTTATATATAAATTTGCGACATCTACTGTGTTTAGTGTTTAAATGAACTTCATTTTTTAGAGCCATTCTACAAAATACATTATTAAGAACAACCGCTTATTATGACCACAAATGGGGAAATATGTATTTAACAAAGTTTTTCAAAATCAAATAGTGAGCTATAGAAAATTATTTACAATAGAAAATAAATAATTTTAATTCCTACTGTTCTTAAAATTGCTTGCTATACTTCTCCTGTTTTTTACTTATATATAAATTTGATACATTTATTGTGTTTTAATAAATTTAATTTTTTAGAGCTATTCTACAAAATAAGAACATTCTTAAGAACAACCGCTTATTATGACCACAAAGGGGGAAATATGTATTTAACAAATTTTTTTAAAACCAAATGGTAGGCAACAGAAAATTATTTACAATAGAAAATTAACAATTTTGATTCCTCATTGATTGTTCTTAAAATTGTTTGCCATAATACAATAAAGTTCCTGTTTTTCACTTATATATAAATTTGATACATTTATTGTGTTTTAATAAATTTAATTTTTTAGAGCTATTTAACAAAATACATTATTAAGAACAACCGGTAAATATGGTACCTGTAGGCATATTACATTAAGGGTATGTTTCAGTTTCCCTTTATAAAAAACAAAAATAATTATTATTAATCTACTTATAAATAATTATAGCATTGGAACTGTCTAAAATTCGATTAAAATAAATAGAAATCTAAGAGAGTCGTTGCGTTTTCAATATTATCACCGAGCATACTCATATGTGACTGGGTAGAACAAGAAGATGTTTTAGTAAATTTTAAACACTTTGTGTCCAATAAAACCAATTGCTACCGCTTCTTCTTTATCCAAAAAACAATTTTCGTTCTATCTGTAAGAATAAACAATAAAAAAATTAAGTATGAGAATTAATAAGATAAAAATTATTAGAGAGAAAATCATGAAAAGAAAAATTAAACTATGACACAAGCACTTTTACGAAAAGTTATTAAAATAAAATAAGAATATAACTGGCAAATCAAAAATGCGACTAAATTAAATACAAACAGCATAGTTGATGGATTAAAGCAATAAAATATTTAAAACAAACAAGATAAATGTTTTTCAATTCATTAACAAGATTCATTTTCAATTCATTACTTGTGCATACAGCAATAAACCAAACGAAAAATGAGTGAATTTATCACACATAATTAAAAAAAAAATTAATTATATGAAAGAAATGGCACAAACTAAATCTTATTGATCGATATAAAAATACACACATATTATGCACACAAAAAATATATATATGGTGTCCGAAAAATAACTCTAGAAATAGGCATACGACAAAAAATCTTAAAAATATTTTCAAAAGATGCATTCATGATACCAAATTCTTCCCCAACCTCACCCCATGGATGTGGGTCGGCCGACAACTTCAAAATGTTAAATGAGAATTCTCATTCCTTTTATTACTGACTTGGATTTTTTCTTAAAAATACCCTAATATGACTCATAAGCATATTGGTTCACAGATGGCGCTGCAATCTCAAAATAAAAATGCAGTACTAATAGTATAAAATGCAAATATTTCGAGAAATGCATGTAAATTGAAAACATTAAATATCTATCTAATGGCAGAAATAAGGTGATTTAGGGCGTTGATTCCCAGCTCTACTAGTTGACAGGAAGTTGGGGTTAATTTTGGTATCGTATTATATAGGTACACAGAATCGACCATAACATGTTTTGAAAGCCAAAATGTCATGCTTTCCAGAATGTCACTTGTAACCTTCTTTCCTTAGGTTCTTACATGCATAAATAGTTCTTTAGATTTGAGATGTGTTAACATAGAAAAACTGAACACAGAGACAGAAAAATTGAATAATCACTACGCTGTACTTGGACATTCGTACTTGATTCTTCTTGTTACACATGTTCCATGATTGTAGCTAGACTCTAACTGTATCAACGTTTGTGCAATATTCACCGAAAGCAACATTGTTCAGTTCCTAGAATCGAAGCTAACTCATACCTGCCAACTTTTAATCCTTTCGAGGATGATTTTCCCCAGTGGTAGTAAAATGAAATTTAAATTGCAATTTTAGACAGAAACATAAGTAGTATTTTGAGTAGGCTTATGCGGATTACCGCAATAGCATTACATATTAATATATGTGTTTAATTTTTTTAAAAACAGTGGTGGTCAAAAAGAATATTAATTAAGTTTATAAATGCAAGGAAGCAAACATTTTACTACCACTTTAAATATAGAAATAAAATTTTACGCCAAATGCGTAAAAGTTGGCAGGTATGCTAATTACACCTGTAGTAGTAAATGTACGCTCTATGATACCTTTGGAATATATGCCTTTTCAACTGAAAAATAGATCTTAATATAATTTTATGGACATTCAGAATTTTCTATGACTGTAACTTCTACATCTAAAATATAATTCTTCATTCAAAAACATGATACCATTTTTTCCGGAATAGCTTGAAAATCATATTTCCTTTTCCTGAAAAAAATTAAATACTAGTAATTTAAAAATGAATTAAAAGTTGTTCCAGAAGTCCAAGAAAGGCCAAATATTTCGAAAAAGACGCATTGAATAGGGAGCAAATAAACACGGATATGCTTTAAAAAAAACACAAGTTTTGGCTGTAAACACAAATGGTCCTGTAATCGCAAAATGAATGGTCCTGTAATCGCAAAATGAAAATAAGGCTTAAATTATGGTAGTAACTTCAGATATTTCATGTCAGATAAAAAAAAAAAATAGAAGATTAGATATTTTGAAAAATCTAATGAAACCAAAGTAGACACACACCCAAACCCTTGAGGTTGGGGCGACTATAGTCAGTCTATCCAATCTGCAAGGTGCCTCTGTCTATACAAGAACTCCAATCGCTACAGAGTTTGAAGTTGTCTGCTGCTATGGAAATAAGAAAAAGCACATTTTAGAGTTGAGAGATCTTGATACATTTCTCGCTGACCCCTCAAAAACTTGTCTTTGGTATTTACCCTTTCCCCCCTACTTGACATAAGTTAACCTCGAACCATATTCACCGACAGAGTTCTAGACAAATAGCGAGGAAGTTGTTTAGATTGATAGACTATGGTAGGGATGGGGCAAGATTGGAGTTATTAGATATGTCTTTACGAAATATCTCAATTTTAAACAATTCGTACGCCATTTTCATGTTACGATCAAAGTGTCATCTCAGAGCCAAAATGCAAAAACCTGTAGGTCAAATTGTTTTACGAGGGTATCCATTTAAAATTGTGAAATTTTCCTTTGCCCTATCCTCAGAAAATGAGGTTAAAGGGCCATGTTTGATATTACAGGATAGATTTTTAAAAAGAAGTAAACATGTGTTTTTTTTTTCGTATAGATCTAATACATACTTTTCGAGATATTTAACTGTTCCGGGACATTTAGAATACTCTGCATATTAAAACATGAATTATAAATTTACTTCTTAAATAAGTTGAATAATTAATTAAACGCGAAATCTTTATTGAAAAACAACAATTAAATATTAACAGATAAATTGTTTTTATGTTTTTGAAAAAATGTGTTCTTTTAAGAGTGTCTTTCCAATAAAATAAAATAAAAAACTAGATTTTTTACGGTTTTGTAACCCTTTTGATGTCCACCCCCACAGAGTAAGCCAGTTTGAACATTTTGATTAATTTGTTCACTGGTTAGTTAATCATACCTTACAGCCACTCTCACTCCTTGGTTTGACAAACTTGCAACCTTGTCCCATGTTACTGATGCTGACTTACCGATTTGGGAGCCCTGTTCTAAAAGATATGTTGTATTTTACAGGTGAAAGATATGTGTACAGATTTGTGTCCGATCCAGAAACACTTTTTGCTGTCAACATAAAAGATGCACACATGGACAAAATCGAAACAACCAATGAATACAATTTCCGTCATAACTCTTTGAACAGAAAGCAATATGCTGTTGAAGTTAATCATTTCTACAGCAATCCAGCGCCTTGTTCTAGATCATCCAGAAGTTCTGATCATCATGGATATCAACCATTAACATGTTTGCAAGACTTAACATCTCGTCCTAACACAAGAGATAATAGATGCCTCGCACACAATACAATGGATAATTGTGTTTTTTAAGATGATTAATATACTACCCAAGACTGCATTCCATAATTATGCAAAAAGAAAATTTAAAGAAGAAAAGTTTTAAACTAGAAAGCTTATAGAAAATGCTATTGCAATAAAATGTATTATGACAACATACATGTTACACGGAGACAAAAGTGAAAAACATAAAGAATGATACTGCCATCATAAGTGTTTGTACAAAAAGCAATATAAAGTTGAAGTTAATCACTTCTATAGATATCCTGATCACTAAAAATATCAACCATTTACATACAAGACTTGACATCACATCCAATCACAGAAGACGATTTTTTTTTTCGTGGGTTTTTGTCTTACTCATAATGGTATGGATAATTGTGTTTTTTAAGGTATTTGATACTCTTTAAAATTGTATTCCATGAGTATATTAAAATAAATATTTAAAAAGGGGGTAAGTTTTAAGCTTATAGTAGTAAGGCAATAGAAAGTGTCATAATATTATTAAAAAGTACTACGAGTGTTTCGATAGAAAAAAAACCGATGTTGATATAAATTTAATTTTTTAAATTTGCCTTAAAACGAAATTTAATTTAAACTCATTTACTCCCAGTATATTTTTTGAAGAACATCGCAGAAAAAAATTGCTACAAGAAACCAACTTTATTTAAACTATATCATTTAAATCTGTCTTAGACGAAAATATGTTTTAACTCATTTATCTTCAAACATTCTTTCAAACACGACAAGAATAAATATGTAAACAACTTTATTCCAAAACAAAATGACTTTCCTAAAAGGGGTTAAGTAAATGTAATATTTCAATAACACCCATTGAATGCCTTTGGTTATTTTATTCAATCCTATGGCTGCTCTAAAATCTTATACCTAGTGATCGTCAATTCTATTGTGAATCCATGTTTCTTCAATGCTGAGGATTGAACAAAGCTGATGTGGTCTTGGCTAGTATTGCCTAATCAATTTTGAAAATTCTTGGCTTATTGATTGTATTTAGCTTGGACTAATAACATTGATAGACGTGTACATCGGACATATACTTGATAGACGTATACTTAGACTAATAACATCGGGGATAACCTGTGCACGAAAGCATGTCATCTCTAGAATTTCTATGAGCCACATGACTAGATAATCTTAACTACAGGCAGAAGCTATGTTGAGGCATGAAGCCAAATATCGATAGCGAATGTTAGCGCAATTTGGCGGTGGATTTCATACTTTTTATTCCACCCGTATCAGAATTTTTTTTTATATATTTAATTTTACAATTAAGTATTAATAAAGTAATATGACATTACATTAATTCACAAACTAATTTTTAGTATAGCATTACTCTAACAATATTAGAATAATTTATAACAAACATATGGTAAATTTTCGTTCGAAACGTTGAGTAAATATTTTTTTAATCACAAATAAAGCGATAATCAGCCAAAGTTGTTTACCATTTCTCCTTTGCGTTCACCAGAGTTAAGCATTTAAGAGATTTTAATTCTAAATGAGCCGTTTATTTATGTTATTAGTCTATGGTACGCAATAAATCAAATTTAAAGAACATATACATGATATTATCATATACATGATACAATCGAGAACGTATACATGGTATTATCATATTCTACAAAACAGATAATGAAAATAAATGTATGAAACAAATTTTATCCATTTGTAGATGCATAAAACTAGTCTAGAACAAATAAACGTACATTATAAAATGATGGATAGCTATGGTTGTGAAAATGTATATTCATATCATAATGTAAATACAATTATTTCACCAACAGAAAATATTATCATATTATGTAATTTAATTTTCTTTACTGTAAATAAATAGATAAAATAATTTTGCTTGTCTTGATTCTGTTAAACAAATAACTAAATCAATATAAATGCAGGTAAAATTAGAGTTAAGGAAGGTATTTGAAATGTCTTTCGCTAACTACAACAAATTTAGCGAAGTGACATTAACTTTAAGAAGTGGAAAACAAACGCTTTGTCGAAAAATGAGGTAGGGAAAAGAGGGATGATACCGAAGATTCGAAAATCTGTTGGAGCTGTTCGATACCAATTGATTTGATTTCTATGCTGGTTCGTTTAATTACAAGTGAAAAAACTAATGGACAGTATTACAATTTTATTTTCATTGGTGCTATTTGATCTGCTTGCTAAATCAACAACAAATTTTCAACTGTTCTAGGGTTACAAAAAACGGTGGCGAGGATGCTTAGACAAAGGATGCCAAATTGGCGTAATATTTCTAACATTTTGAACATTGAATTATATTCAATAAACTATACAAATTAGCATAACAATTGTACATAAACATATTCCAATATAAAATTTACGAAGATTGAATAAATGATGTAGGTACATATAATCAACAAATTAACAGATATCTTCTTTAATTGTCCAATGGCAAAACGCACAATTTACTAATGCTACGTTTAACAATTTCCTTGCTAGTTTTAATCTCCGCAACTCTGACCTTTCCCTCCGTTCCGGAAAATAGCTTTAAAATTCGTCTTAAGCTCCACTGATTTAAAGGAAGATCATCCTCTTTTATTAAAACCATCGCATTTAAATTTATGTTGTTTTTCTCTATTTGCCATTCTGTCCTTTGTTGCAAATTGTTCAGGTAATCACGAGACCATTTGGTCCAAATATATTGAACTATTTTTGTTAACCTTTGCCATCGAGAAAGTCGATTTATCCAATTAAGTTGATTCAGTTATTGACCTTCCAACAAAAAAATTTCCTGGTGAAACAATAAGCTTCCTGGTGTTAGAACAATTTCCTGGTAAAACAATAAATATCCTGATGTTAGAACAATTTCTTGGTGAAACAATAAATTTCCTGGTGAAACACGAGACTTGCTGCACAAAAGACCTTTATGCAGTTTCTTTTGAAAATGATTGCATGTAGAGAACTTTTCCATAAGCTGATGCATCTGAGAACCCGTGAATTACGATTATCCTTTAAGTGACGAGGAATTCGTATCTCCTCGATAGTTGGCAGAACAGATAAAAAAACACTGCTATTGAATTTGGAAGTTGTTCATCTCATACTAATATGAGAATCCAGTTTCTGGAGCAACAATTTTGCCTTGGTCAGAATGGGCCCCAAGAAATCCAAGAGTGTCAAACAAACGTGAGATGATGGATAACACCTTTCGTTTAGTGTATGAGTCATGGATATTTACTTCAACTTTGAAGGTAAAATAATCTAAGTTAGGGTTCCAAATAACCCCCATGGACTTAATGGTATATCGGGTGACTAACAATAGAAATCATAAGCTTGGTCTTCCCTGGAATTCTAAAGAGTTTCTAAAGTATTAGTACACCATTTGTGTAAGCTCATACCTGCTATTTTAAATAATCCCACTAATTGTTCTTGTAACGATTGAAATTCCTGAAAATCAGAACTTTCCGATAAAATGTCATACATATATGTGTCTCTTACTGCTACAGCAGCGGCTAAGGCAAAACTATCACCCTCATCAATGGTTACTTGCTAAATCGTTTGTGCAGGATGCAACGTATGTAACAGTGTTAAGTTTGCACTGGGTCATTCACGCTATTCTTCCGTAATATCAACTGAAAATTCCGATGATCTGGTTGAATCAAAGTTTTTCTAAACATTTTAGAAAGGTCGGTAGTGGACAGATATGCATGCTGCCTAAATCACAAAAGTATCGAAAACAAGTCTTGTTGTATAGTACCGCCCTTGTACAAAATATCATTTAAAGAAAGACCGGATGTCGTTTTGGAGGAAGCGTAAATACCACCCTCAACTTAGTGGTTTTAATATCTGGGCGAAGTACACCATGATAAGGTAAAAAGTAAGTATTTTTATCAAGAGGTTCAACAACTAATTGCATATGCACGATACAAAGTGAAAAGCCCTGAAAATTTTATGTGCAAAAAAAACAATATCAATTTATAAACCATGCATGTTTTATTTTTAACATATTTTTTTAACGAGCATTTTTAATTAAATTACTTACTAATGACAAATATCAGATCTTTATAGTAACTAATTTAAGAAAAAACTTATTTCTTAGAAGAATTACAATATTGGATTTTAAAAAAGTGAAGATACAAATTGCGATATAGGATTTAAACTTGCGTGAATGCAAATCGCGATATTGGGTTGTAAAAATGCGTAAATACAAATCGCGATATTGAATTTTTAAATTTTGTGAATATGAACTGCCATACACGCAATTTAAATCGTACGAATTGCAATACGTAACCATTGCAATGTTGGATTTTAAAAATGTGTGAAGACGAATCGCGACATTGGATTTCCTATATATATATATATACACTTTAGGCTTGTTTTGATTATCTTAGACATAAGCAGCAGACGATTACAGTCGTTAAAGCATTATGATATGTTCTCTCTCCAAGTTGAAAATGAACTATTAGATATTATTAAATACATTGCGGAAAATATTCTCAATTCCAAGGAGTAGTGATCGATGCATTAAATTTAGAATGCTTGTTTATACACCTACAAGATGAACATCTTCGCGTGAACATGCAAATCAGGGTTGCATTAAATACGTGTTCTACAGTTCGTAAGCGTTGCTTTTCATTAAATTTTGACTTAGCGAGTTGCTGTTAGTCAAGAATGCCTTTAGAGAAGACGAAGAAGCCATTATCAACAGCTCACTGTCTATGAAGGTGGTCGGGTAATAGGGCGCCGAGAAGGTGAATTTTTTTCCGCGATATAGCAGAAAGACTGAGGAGAAATGTAACCACTGTGCATGATTGTAGGAAGCAGTGGTCAAGGGAAGGTACTGCTTCAAGAAAACCGGATCCTGGGTGACCACGCGACACACTTCAGAAGGAATACCGTCGTGTATGGCGTATGGCTGCGGCACACCGTACAGAGTCTGCAGCAGCAGTTGGCACTGCAGAGAGACAACGAACTAATAAAACGGCTACTTTAAGTACAATTCCAAGCGAGACAACCTGTAGCTTGCATTCCCCTCACTCCAAACTACTGCTGTTTTTGACATGAGTGGTGTCGAGTTAGAGCTCACTGGTGGACAGTGTGGAGATCTAATGTGTTTTCTGATGAAAGTCGGTTCTGCCTTGGTGCCAGTGATTGCCGTATATCGGTTAGAAGGAGGTCTGGTGAGAGCCTGCAACCGACCTGTCTCTGGTCTGGACACATTGAACCTACACCCCTCGAGTTGCAGTCAGGGGGGCAATTTGCTAAAACAGCAGGAGCACTTTCACGCACCTTGACTGCTAATTTGTAAGCCAACCTGTTTTATTGCCATTCATGAGCAGCATTCAAGTGGGTATTTTCCAACAAGATAGCTCTCACCCTCGTATTGCGGTTGTAACCCAACATGCTCAACAGAATGTCGATATGTTGCCTTGGCCTGCTAGATCACCAGATCTTTCATCAATCGAGCACGTATGAGACATCATTGGACGACAACTTCAGCGTCATCCACAACCAGCATTAACTGACCAAGTACAACAGGGATGGAACTCGACCCTACAAAATCATATACGGCATCTGTACGACACAATGCATGCCCGTTTGCATTCCTAATTCTGGTGGTTACGCCGGTTATAAATTTTCCAGTATTTCACTTTTGAATGGCTCTTAATTGCATTAGCCTGTGATTTTGAAACTTTAATAAATCAAATATGACAAACACATTGCCGAAATATCATTACTCTATTATTTTTCTTGGCGTTGGGATTTTTTTCCCAACAGTGTGTATCATAGTTTTCTGATCATCTTTCTTTTTTTCTCTTGTAATTCCTAAATATTTTATTTTCAATGAATTATTATTATTATTATTTTTTTTTTTACATTAGCAGAGATGCCAACTTGCTCCGGACAGCAAATATATATTTTAAAGTGGTAGTTTATCAATTGTGATTCTTGGTTTAATAAATTCAATTTAATAGATTTTTATCCACCACTATTTCTAAATAATTCGTAGGATTATATAATTCACCACTTTATTGTACAGATATCATGGTAAACCCTTTAAAAAGCCAGCAAAAATAGACATATATTTGCAAAATTTACTTTGTAGTTATTTACCGTATTTTTAAAATTATTTTGCCGTGTCCCGAACAATTGGCATCTCTGCATTAGTCTTCATTTTTTTGTATTAGTTCTACTTATTTTAATTTTTAAAAAATTTTTTTAATATGAAAAAATTTTAATAAATTTTTTTTAAGCTAGTACAAAATTTCAGGTAGATTTAATTATTTTATCTGAGGTTTATTTCGTGTCAAGTTAATTTTTTTCATTTTAAGGTCTGTAATATTTGAAAGCCGTCTAATATAATTTCACTATAAAGATCACAATAATGCCAGGTTTGTTTTGTAATGAATAAATTTTATTTCAGTTAAGAAACATATTTTTGCTGTTGTTGCATTATTGATTCAAAAACTCTAACCTTAAATTTTACATAAACCTACTTAAGAGGTCAAAATAATCTTTCTTTATTTTAGAAATTGTTCATTATACTTCGAGTATTTAAATGCTTTAAAAGAAATGTTTTACATTAACAATATCAACAGATTTTTTTAATTCCTGAAAATTTTCAATTTTTTAAAAAATGTGGCCACAAGCTTTTGAAAGACCGCTGACGGCTCTTTTATAATCTTGATCAATGAAAATTTTATTATCTGACTTTTTAAGCAAAAATTCAACAATATAAAAATCTGTGTCGGATTTTACGGGCATGATAGGTGTATTGAAAGAAGTTCTTTGCCAAAATCATTCGTAGAAAAAAATTCCGAAATAATTTCAAACTATTTATATTGGGTTACCTGAAATATTTTATGTTTTATACTACAATCGTAGTTTTATGACCAAAACGCTAATCACAGCATAATATTACCATAAAAATTGATCAGACAAAAAATTCTGTTTTGTGTATTCAAAACTGTTTTTGACGCTAAGAGGAAAGTACGAGGTCAATTTCTGAAAAACAAAGAACTGGGAGTAAATCTTGAAAACTCGTTTAAATGGATGAATTTGATTTTTGTTAAAAGACAAAATCTCAACTTTAATGTCACGAGTCCTAAAAAAGCAAAGCGCTAATTTGAAATAACTACTAATGCCATGAGCAAGTTAGTTGCGTTTTAAAAGAAATTTTGAGTGGTTATATTGATTAAAAAATATCGACTTGTGAAGAAAATTATATAAGCAAGTCTAACGTTTAATGTTTTCAATTAAATAACTCAAACTTCAACATAGAGCTGTCAGTCTGGAAAAAAAATTTGTATTTCATGTGAGACATTAAAGATATCCATCCCCCGCTTAGACCAGTTTTTTTTCAATTGATTTCTTTTATTATTTTTTGTAAGATTAAGATTTTTATTGAAGATAAGAGTAGTTACACAACTTATGCTAATTTAAGATTTGGGCTAAAGACCTATTTAGCAAAATTTAGTAAAAGAAGCCTACAACACATCTTCTAGGAAAGAAAACATTTTAACTCCATAAGACTGAATCTATACTCATTTTAGAATAATTTCAATGCTCCCATAAAATTATGTATGCCTCTTTGTTTAAAAACACCAGAAAAAAAGCATGGATTCTTTGCTATTTTTAGGGTTCCAACTCAGCTTGAGAAAAAAAATTCTGACTACTGTAGGTATATCAGGTAAATTTCAATAAAAATTAGGACCATAATTTTAGCCTTATAATGCAACTTTTATCAGAAAACTTCGATTTTTTTATAAAATTTGTGATGCCAAAAATACTATTATAAAACGATGGAAACATGGTTAGTTTGACTAAAGTGTGAAATTTTTACCACAAAAACTTTTAATTGATGTTAGAATTATTTAATTCAAATCTGAATAACTGATTGCTGCCACTGGCAATTCAAAGATTGGTTATTTTCTAGATACTATGCAGGAATTTTCTAGGTTTTTGTAAATAAATTGCAACTTTCCTTGCTTTTTAGAATCAAAATAAAATTCCCTGACAATTCTACTTTTTTTCCTGTTCTCCCCGACCCGTAAAAACCCTGATTTTCTGATTTTTGACTAATTTTCGAGAATGTTGGCAGAAATAAGTCGGATAAAATTTAAACCACTCGAGAACTTGGATTTTTCCAAGTGGCTAACAACATTATTGCTACTTGCAGAAATAGTCAAAAGAAATACATGGCATAGGGTAGAATGGTCATATGGCAGTAATAGTCAGATAAAATTTAAACCTTTCGAGAACTTGGATTTTTCCAAGTGGCTAACAACATTATTGCTACTTGCAAAAATAGTCAGAAGAAATACATGGCATAGGGTAGAATGGTCATATGGCAGAAATAAGTCAGATAAAATTTAAACCACTCGCGAACTTGGATTTTTCCAAGTGGCTAACAACATTATTGCTACTTGCAGAAATAGTCAGAAGAAATACATGGCATAGGGTAGAATGGTCATATGGCAGAAATAAGTCAGATAAAATTTAAACCACTCGAGAACTTGGATTTTTCCAAGTGGCTAACAACATTATCGCTACTTTCCATTCACCTCATACTGACGTTCGAAAGCTCTGCGCAGAACCTACATTCTGCAGTATGCTACATGAAAGTGCAAAATCTGCCCAATTAACAAACTCGTGCACTATAAAAAAATTTCTACATTTTTACCTAACCATTTGTTTAATTAATCGTTTTCTGCAATGAGTAAATTTAAGAAGGTTTATATATTTCTTCGTATCATTCATACAATAATATGATTACTATTATTTCTTAATGTAAAAAGTGTAATGTAATAAGATTTTATTCCTGCTTTTTTTTGATAAGATCTTGTTGATAAACTAAAAATTTCAATCAAATCGAAAGCAGAGGAAATAAAGGATGCTTGAATTAAAGAGGCCAGCTATGAGAACATCAATAACGTGTTTAATGTATGGATACCAACCTGAAACTTTCATAGTCACAGAGCTAGTTTTCTCTTAGCTTAGTAGTTACAGATACCAGCCATTGAACGACATCGTTAGCGATAATGAAATGCAAAATTAAACATTTAATATTTTACACGTTAAAGTTTTTCAAATAAATCAATCAATAAATATAAATAAATAGATTAATAAATAAATATAAATAAATAGATTAATAAATAAATATTAAATTTTATTTTCTAAAAATCACTGTAAAGAAAATAACTGGGAAGTGACTTGTATTTACACCATAATAACCTATGAACACAGAAAATCTATACTACAAAAATATAACTTACAGGTGAATGCATACCATTTTAAAAAAATAGCACCGGAGTTGTATTTTAAGTCTTTAATTATTAAAAATAAATAAATAAAACTTTTAAAAATAAATCATACTGCACTTTAAAAAAACTTTTAAAACTTTTAAAAAACCTTTTAAAAATAAATCTGCAAAACAAACAAGTAAATTTTTCTTAGAATTTTTTTTTACAAAAATTTAAAAAATCAAAAACAGTGCAGGAAATGTCATTATCACAAAGGCTATAACTATTTTAATAAGTGCATAACTATCACTCACATATTTGCATTTTCAGGTTTGCAACTTAAAGTAATAAATACATTTCCCTGGATCTTGAAAATCCATGCAGATTACAGGATACACAAAACTAGTGTCTGACTTTCAGCTGCTTGAATGAAGATTTTTAATTTTCTAATGAAACAGAATAAATAAATAAATTTACTGAGATGATGGAAATCCATCCAGATTTCAGAATACTCAAAACCAATGTCAGACTTACGGTTACTTAAATAAAGATTTCAAACCTCCTAATACAGAATTAATGAATTTCATGCAACCATGAAAAATCTCCAGATAAAGATACCAAACTAGTGTTAGACTTTCAGTTACTTAATTGAAGATTTCAAACTTTCTAGCAATACAGAGTATGTAAAAACAACCCCCATGATTGCTACTATAAAATTTCTCCTCATAGGTACAATTTTCCAAGCAGTCATGTAAGAAGGTCTGGCAGCAACAGATAAGAATTGTTTCTGAATCAAAGAGAGTGGTTGTCCTTGATGAAGAAGTGAATGAGTTTTTTCATGAACTTTCTCCGATGCTTCAAATATCAAGGTAGCAGCAGCAGTCATCACTACAAAAGTTAAATATCCATTTGCCAGAAGACACCAAACAGACAATTGTGAATCCAAACCGGGGAATTCATCATAATTCATGATCATGGTTACACCAAAATGCAAACACGAAGCACTAAAAAGACAGGAAATGGACATCAGGAGGGATAAGTTGGTGTCAGCATCACTGATTAACGATTTTATAGAGCTATAAGTAGTTAGAAAATTTACTTCACGAGTCTGTTCCAGTGACAGGGATTTCAATATATGTTCAAGAAGATTTTTAATATGGCAACATACAACCGTGTAATAAGCAGAGAATATGCTGAGTGGCATCATGGTATAGAAAAGAAGAAAAAAATAAAGCAAACATAAAATCGTTTTGCCATTTTCATTTTGCACGGAATAGCCATATAAGAAGTATCTTGCGTCAAATGACCAAACAGCAAAGAAAGAGCACAAGGAGATAATCAGATGTAGAACCAAAGTCAACACGATCCAGATCCAAATCCAAGTTTTTAATCTGCTATCAAAATTAATATTTAGTTTTTCGGACAGATCTGAAAGTTTTTGTGAGATATTTTTCAAGCGATCATATTGCCATAGTAGAACCCACTTATGAAGAATTGTTGCAGCAGTGAAAACTGTATTGGCTCTACCAATAGAAGATGCACGATTTACAATAGAAAATGAAATAATGATGTTGACATTGCAGAACGTGAAAAACACATTCAGAATTACAACGAGAAATGTGAAACATTTTTGTTGAAAACTATGTTTAGCCTGAATCTTAATTTCATTAACAACAAAATAATCAAATAATTTAAATATCAACCGTCCTAACTGCAGATCACTTTCCCTATTTTTATTCATAGACATTTTCATGCACGCAAAAAGAACTGATCAAGTAATTTGATATTTCAGTAGGATTTAAAGTTAAGAAAGGCGTTTAAGTGATGGCCATTGGCTCTTCTGCTGAGCAAATCAGGAATAAGATCAATAATACATCTTTGAAGGAAATTTTAATTAATCTTTGTCACTATTGATGTTTTTATGATGAAAACAAATATTTGAACCTATTATACTAGCTGTGTAATCTGTCACAGTCTTTTTTCACTTCTCATTATATTAAGTAAACCATTAATATTTACTCACAAAATCAATACTTCATTGCTTTCAGTTTTGTCCATTGTCCTATTTCAAAATAAGATGTATAAGGTTAAAACAGTTATCAGAAAAACTGACAGAGAATTTTTCTAAAATTATCAGTCAAGATTGAGTAAAAGAAATTCATTTCTATTGAATTTGGCAAAATATATGTGAGAAATTTTTTTACAGATATATATAAAAAAATATTTTTTTACACCATTGATAAAATTGTAAATCTTATCATTTTCTCAATGGTGAAATGGATTTATTGCCTAAGTCAGCAAAAATTAATAAAGAATTTTCTTCAATTTGTTAGTCAAAGTTGAGAAAAATGAATTCAATTTTATTGACTTTGTCAAAATATAAGTGAATAAGTTTTCACAGCTATTAAAATATTATATATCACTTTATCAATGTAAAAATGGTTCAACTAACAAACTAGTATTTTGCATATTATTACTACGTCTCCAAAATAAATAATTTCCTTTTCATTGCAAGATATTTTGGAGATAAAATTCTTTTTTTTTAAAAGAAAAATTTAAACCACATTTTTTAAATTAGCAGAACTATTCAATCTGCAAAAAGTTTTAATAATTTAAACTTGTCATTTTAATATTAATACAACATATAATTTGAAAATTGGTGTGATAGTAAAATACACTTTACAAATTTATAATATACGTTGTCTTTCTTTTTCTTTTTTTCCAGAAAAGAAATGAATTTCAAGGCAAATAAGTAGTTTTAAACACTTAAGTAGAAAAGTTATTGCACTGAAAATACTACTAAAATGCAGAATCAGAACTCAATACAATTGTTTTTATTTGAGTTGGGAAGATATTACCATTAGTAATGGATGAAAATACCAATCAGGGTTTGCACTGTTTTTTGAGGAAGACAAATTTAAATCTGTTGAAAAAATATTTACTCTGAAAGAGTATGCTTTTGCATCAAGCAGCAGATTAGATTTTTTCTAATAATGAATATATATATATATATATTTAAACAATGACTAGTGATCTCAGTAGTCATGGTTGATTTTCTATTTTGTTGATAAGAATTAATTTCTTTCTAGAATTATTTTTAAATTTCTTTTTTCCAGCAGTTTATTAGATATTTAAAACCAGTGAGGATTAAGAGGCCACATAAACTAAAAAATACCTGACAAAGGGCGTAGGGCCAAGATTAACATTTAATATAAAGTAAAAATAGTAAATAGACAGCACATACTTATATTCTATTTTGAAGCAATATTAAAAACGAAATTTACTCAAATAACCCCCAAAACTATCGTTGGACTCAAAACACACATTGAGGTTTTGACACTTTACAGAGTTTTACATACCTATTACTAACTTTTTACTCAAGTACAAATAATAAAAAGATTTCAAGTTCAAAACTTAAGTATTTATAGTTAAGTTATAATAAAAAGTATTCATAGTTATAGTTTAAAAATCACACACAATTTTTAGTTCCAGTGTTTAGTATTGAAACAAAAAATTTTAAGATAACAAAAAGTCATAATTTTTATTTACCCCAAAAGTTACCTTTTACTATACAAAATGTACATGTATTTAAATAGTAAAAATTACTGAATTAAACAACGAAAAATACCTTTTAATATTTAATTCAGAAAACAAAATCTGTTTAGATAATTAAGATAAATTATCAAATAAATGTACTGGTTATGATTGGAATTTTGTATTTATAAATTTTCTTATCGATGTATCTTATTGATATAAAAAATTGTCATCATTTCAATTCATTTGACAAATTTGTAGGAAATGTCATTTCAACATAAACACTGAACCGCTTGTCTTGATAACTTGCAATAAGAAATGATTACAATCTCATACATAGCACATCATTAACATAGGCTGAATTAGATTAGTGACTTGTGGTTATACAGTGCAGCTGACAATTTTTTCAGTTTCTTTTCTTCGTCAATTTGATATTTTTTATATTAAGACAATTTAGGGACCAAGCTTTAAGACTTAGTAAGAAACTTTTGATTCACAGGCTGTGAATCTCTGATCAAAACCATTCATTCAAACAAAATATTTAAAAACTTTTTAGAAACTGTAATTAATTTAAAATGTAACTTTTGATTCACAGGCTGTGAATCTCTGATCAAAACCATTCATTCAAACAAAATATTTAAAAACTTTTTAGAAACTGTAATTAATCTAAAATGCAAAGTTAAAACATTCCTTTATGAGTACATACAAAAAATCTGAGGCTGAATTTTTGATTTGCTGGAAAATTATATCAATTGAAAGTTAAACATTTCCTTTTATTATTATAGTTAGCAAATGCACTAGGTTTAATTGAGCCCCTTTATCCTATTTCTGCAGTTTTTAATTCCTTGTTCTGAATTTTTGAAGAAAAGTACATTTTCATAGGCTTGGTACCTGTGATTCACTATTATTTTATGTAAATTGCTCCAAAAAAATGAGGGATTATATAAATTTATAGGGCGTAAAAGTTAAGAGCTTTTAAATAAACATTATAAAAGTGAGCACAATACTGTTTATTAAAATTTTTGGATAAAAACAATGCTATTATAAAGCATAGATTGATTTAAGTGTATTACGCAAACTAGAATATTTACAAAATTTTATCAAAAACATTGTAAGGGAAAAAATCGTTAAAGGGACATTTCAATATCAATACCTATTCATGCCAAAGGGATTTTTCTGCTCAAAAATATAAAATTAAAATATATGTAGTGGTTTAGACGGGGGTGGCTACAAGTTATACCCTTTGATCATTTATTTTTTCTCTCTTCAGTTTCACACATGATTGTCTCCAAAGTTAGCAATTTATTTATATATAGTATATATATATATATATATATATATAGAATTTATGCTTGAGTTAGCTTTGATTTCATTTTTAACTTGATTTTTATTCCTTTAAACATACTTAATATGATTTTTTTTATATTGTAAAACGAATCATGANCTCATATATATATATATATATATATATATATATATATATGATGGATTAATTTTAGATTAAATTTTAAAATATCTTTTTTGCACTCAATTCATTCCAAATAGATATCAGTGAAATTTATTAACTAGACAGCTAAACTTTGAAGATTTTTAATCTTTAAGTACTTAGATTATTTACAAAAGCTACCTTGAAATTATATCAGTACCTACATTAATTATGTTCCATTTTATTTATAATTTCATTCAAAAAATATATTTTAATTTAGATAACGGCTTCGAAATTCTTTTTATATCCTTTAATTCTGAATATTTTTACAGTATGTAATGTATACTGCCTCCATAACATAATTTTTTTTCTCCTGAAAAACAATGTTTCATGTAAAATAAAGAAGAAAAAAATTTAATGTTCATTAAATAAATAGTAAGGACAATATAAATTTCAATGTTCTTTCAAAAAAAATCTTGTGTTTTACAAAATTTATTATTTTAATCATTACACTAATTCTAATAGCAATAAGATGACAACAACCACAACATTGTGCATATTAGTATCTTTGTTTTTAATGCGATAAAAGTTGACTCTAAATAAACAGATCTCTCACAGAATTCTGCACTGTCTTGGATTTAAAGCTTTCTGATGTCATAAAAAGTAATATTTGTTTAAACCAATTTGGAAATGCTGCAAAAAGCAATTAAAAAAAAGTTGGAATTAGGGCATTTTAAGTAAACGGAGAAGTATATAGATATAGAGTATTCTCTAAATTAACTGTTTGTAAATCATTCAGTATGTACATCATCTAAGTTTGAAGTAGGCTTAGCTTAAAAACCAATTCAAGAAGATTATAGGACCATTATGTTGTTAATACTGAGTAGTAAAATGATAGTAAAAGGATTGCGTTAACATGACAATGAATTAACAAACAACAAAATTTTTCAATATGCAACTACAGTAACATGTTATATCACATTTGAATATTTTCTCGATAAATTTAAGTTCCAAGAAAAAAACTCCTTCACTTACTGCATAGCGTAAAGTAGTTTTCTGCTTCTAGGGTAGCAATGGGATTATATTCCATTATTTAAATAGTTTTTGTTGCTTTTCTGAAGATTACAAATAAATAAAGTAACAATAAATGTGCATTAGTTCATTGATAGAGATGAATACCTTTTGAACCCTTACACGAAATCTTAAAATATCTGAACTACTTAAGAAAAATGAGATATTTCTCATACATATCATCATATTGCACGGTATTTTCCCCCCTTAAATTTACTATGATTTTTCTTACAACAGGCTATAGATAAAAAATTCTGTGAATTAACTTTATTTCATTCAGTTCATTTAAAAAATGTTACAACACACTTTCAGGGAAAGCAGAGCGCATCATAAGGATTGCCAATTGCATAGTAGACTGACCCTTTTTCAAACTAAACAAAATTCTCTGAGTTTTCTGGAGAAAAATTAAAATTTTTTTACAAATTTTATTTTAAAACATCACAATTTTGATATTAAAATAAATATTCATAATGAGCTCATTATTAATGCAGGAGGGAATTTCTATTTAGAAAAAGAAATGTTAATCTCTTCTATCTTTAGATGCTATGCATAAATTTAAAAAATGCTTATTTAATAGAAAATGGAGCCAACAAAATTATTAAATATAACTGTTTATTATAATTGCACCAGTGATAAGATAAATAAATAACAGTATAAACATTTAATAAAATTTTATTGGTTAGATAACATAGTTTCTAAGGCTCAATAATGGATTGAGACAAACTAGAGTTAAAACTCTGACAGATAATTTTACCAATCGACAATATTCCACAAGTTTCTAGAGCTCATTGTTATTTTTTTTTTAGAGTTTAAAGTTTCACAGCAATATTTTTATATTTCCTGAGAATTCCTGGTTTTTCCAGTTTTTAGAGAGAATGCTCCCCACCCCTAGCATTGCAACCATGACCAGTAATGTTACTGCAAGCTGCTGGATGCTCCCATATTTACAAGACTCATGATTTCTTTCAGTGGAGAGTTCTCAAAACTAATGTAGATCATGAACCTGCACTGCTTGCAATATTTGGTGTGGCAAGACTTATTTGTGTTGCTACAATCAAAGAAATCAGTTTATTTGACTATCTACAGAAAAACAATATTCTCTTAGAGTTCGGCTACACAGCATTTTATGATGCAAGCTTTGGATATCTGCCGTAACACTATAGATTGCAATAATCTAGTATACCGTTTGTACTAATGTTTGAAAAAAACTTTTACTTAAATCACTATCTTTTGGTCTTCAGATCTTGGTATGAATTTCCATTCATGTTTCCAGCAACAAGTTATTAAGCAATTTTATATCTTTATGATGTATTTCCTACATTTTTTTTTGAATATTTCTTAATCCTTATGATGTGCCTCCATTCTTTTCTAAAAATTCCCAAATTTCTATCACGTGCTTCTATTTTCTTTTTTTAAATTTTATTTCTAAATCCTTATGATGCTGTCCCTAACTTATCTAAAAAATTTTCAATTTTTATAACGTACCCCAACTTTTTCGAAAACTTTGTTGCAACAGTCTAAAGAAATCTGAATAATGTATTTTATCAGTCATTACTCGGCATGATACATGCTTTTTTTTTTTTCTTTCTCAAAACTGCAGATTTGTAACTAACCCCTTTTAACATTGACCACTTCAATATAAAAAAAACACTGATTCAAAATAAAAACATTTTTTATTCAAGAAAATTTATCATTAAATTCTTAAGTTTGTGATTTTTGTTAAAGTTTCAATTTATTCATATTGAAGATTTCGAGAGAAACAATGCAACTTTAATGCACACAAATAATTATTTAATGTTTCAAATAGATTAAATAACGATAATTGTTTTTAAATAGTACTACACATTCTTAATATATTTTATTAGAACTTTGGTGTATGCAAATAAGATTTAAAAAAAATATAATTTAAATAAAAAATCTGATTTAAATTAAAGAAGTCCATTTTTTAGAAGTCCATCCATACAAAAAATTATGATTTTACTAATCATGAAAATAAAGCAAGTTAAAGCTATAAGATAGGAATGTTAAAAAAAAAGATGATTTCCAAAGATCCCCAAATTTAACAATGCAACTCGATTTGGACCTGCCATGCACATTATAAAAAACCTTTAGCTAAATATATAATCACTTTATGATTTTACAAAAAAAATTTCTTATATTTCAATAATAGCAAAAGAAGTTGAAGATAAAAAAAAAATACTTCAAGTAGTGAAATAAGAACAATGAGAATGATGTTAATAGAAAATCAGTAATAAAAGTTTAATAAATACAGACAAATTAATAAGAACAATTGCACAATATCGTTCAGACAAGCACTGATTTCACCGTATCACTTTGTATCAACTCGAGTAGGTTTTCTTAAATGATGATAGTTGGGCAGAATTTTTGTAAGAAAATCAAGCTGCAGTGTTTGAGGCTGCAAGAGTAAACAATAGTTTAAAACTTAACTTCAACTTATTTTCAAATAATTAAATGAATTTATGAAATGTGAGAAGAGAATTTTAAAACTCATTATTAGCACTACCGAAAAAAAAAGTCACTAAATTATAAAAAAATATTCCCTAAAAATTTTTCACCTCATAAATTTAAAGACAAAAAGTTTATAAAAAGTAATTAATTAAATGTAGAGAGAGAAAATACATTTTGGTATAGTCTCAATTCGCTATAGTTATTATAATCATCAGAAACTGTAACACAAGATAATACAAAATTGTTTCTTTTTATATTAAAACAAGGCACATGCATGAAATACTTTCATAAAATAGAAAAATAAAGAATAATTCTACATAATTTTAATCAATAAGAAATTATAATTGAAAATATTTATCGCATTTTACGTCTAATCACATTTATTATTATATCAGAAAAATATTTACAAATGAAAGAGATGGCAAGTATAAATTCTAGTTCTAATATTTTCTAAATAAAATATACAAGAATTTTTATACATAAATGTGATAAATGACTTCTTGAAACTTCTGGACCTTGAATTTCCGATAACTTCCAGATCACGGTTAGCAAGAAGCCCAGATTTTTTCCGGAGCACAATGATCTCTGAACTTAGAAATACTCAAATTTTGCTACCAATTTTCTTATATGTGATTTGAACTTCATCAGTGTTTTTAACATATTATTAAAATCACCACTAATTTGGGTTACGTCAAAGATAATTTAAAAAAACAAACATTAGAAGTGAAAGAATTTAGATAAGTCAAGAGAAATGAAAGGAAAAAATGTATTGGTAGACATAAAATAAACTTCTACATCTCTCAAGCTAACATGTGATTAACACTACATCACAAATTTCTAATTTTTTTAAAAATTTTATTGAATAAAACAAAAAATAAATAACTTTAAAAATAATTTAAAATTAACATATATTCATCAACAAGACAAGAGAATATATCCCATCCAGGTGATTAAGAATAGAAATACACAATAAGTTTATAAAAGTTTAAAAAAAAAAAATTTGAAAACTAAGAATCACCAAATATTTATATGCATAATACATACATATTGAAACCAGTACATACACATATTTGAAAACTAAATATGTATGGACACAACCTATATATATGTATACAAAATTGTATGCAAATGGTATATGATAGCTGAGCAAAAAAAATATTGCCCGCTTTTCCAAAAAACAGAAAAAATCATCAATACTATTGATATCAAATATAAATTCATACAATGTATGTTTAAAAGAAAGAGTATGTTTTGTATATATGCTTATACATGTTTGTATATATATGCATGTTTTGTAAATATGCTTTTAGAAACTACAACAAAATAGGTAACACGTTAATTAGTTTAGGAGCTAAGTGGGAAGAAAAAAAATTTCGAAAAATTTCTTAGTTAAAACAAGGAATTTCATAAATTTAATTCGGTCTTCTTTCAGGTATATTCTGTTTAAAGCTGCAAAGAGTTTTAATGTAAAAAACTTAAAATATGGAAACATACATTATGGTGTAGAAAAAGTAAATTAACCTTCCTAAAAATGCAAGATGCTGAAAAGTTAAAACATTTGTTTTGAGGGGACATAAAATAGAAATTAAAATTATTTTGCCATCACCACCCCAGTATAGTGTCATAATTTATTAATGAAGAAAATCAAGAATAGTATAAAATTTTCAAAAAAAACCTTGTGAATTTTTATTTTTGAGATGGTCAAAATTTAATTAAAACAAAATGTAGTTTTTTAATTAATTCATTTATATGGGTTTTCCATTTCCAATTGGAGTCAATATACATACCTAAATATTTAATATATTGAAAGGATGATATTTGCTAGAAATAACTTTTTCATTAAGTTATTAAATGCCACCTAAAATGTGTATAATTTACGAGTCACATTATTTTATTCATTTTTGAAATCATTATGCCTTGATCGTAATCGAAAAAATTATGTTTTTCGAATGCAATTAATGTCAGTGGTCACATGTTCCGTGGTGTTGAAATAAACTGGACGACACAAGGAAGAAATATATACACTTTGGTATTCTCAATTACGTTTGAAACCACTGCATACACCTATGAGCCATGTCTTTGTGAACAACTGGATGAAAATCATTACAGTGACTAACTCAATCTTTCCCAGAATTTTTATAGAGGCAATTGGAAAAATGAGCTATCATAAGAAATATTGAAATTTGACTCAATCTATCTGTCACCAGATGGATAAGAATACAAACAGGAATGCTTGAGTCTATCCCCACGTGTGTGTACAGGTACTCCAAAAAAAATAAAAAAATAAATAAATGAAATAAAAAATTGGAGCAGCACATGCTTAATATAAATTTTAAACTAGATTGTAATAAATCAGAGCACATCGATAATTATATGTATTCCTGGAGATAGTCAATGCTAATAAAAGTCATTATTGAAATTTAATTCAAAATTATGTCTTGAGGCCCAAAATTATGCGTCAAATTAACCTTGCATAATAGCAATAAATGATTTTTTTTTTCCTTTTCCCTTGGCAGCAAAGATATATTATTTTCAATTTACAGTTATCCAACTTATTTAATGTATTACAAATTTCCTGCATCATATTTTGATTTACACAGTAGCTCTTAACCATCTCGCTATGGATTTCGTTAAGACGTTTGCTCGGCACAAAGTGTTATGGAAGGAAATATACTACAGGGCAGGGGGTTTGCACCACTAAGTCTAAGTTATGAAAAGAAATCACAAATAATGAAGTTTTAGTCCTACTACCTAAATTTTTGATACCAATTTAAACCATTACTTATTCTGTCATATTAAGATTATTACATATCTGTCATATAATTTACATATCTGTCATACATGACTTCAACAATGATTTTCCTCAAATTTACATAAAAATATGTAAAAAAAATTTGCTTACCTTTAAATAATTTTTGAAAATGCTATTCCAATTATTCCAAAGTTTTAATTAGCAATATACTATATAATAATATAATAACAATATACTATCAAATTAAGAAAAAATTTATGACAAAGGCTATTTACAAGAAGAAATAATAAAATTTAAAATGAACACTGAGTGAGTAAAATCTCGATGTATGGAGAAACGCAAAGTCCTATATTGCACATGATTTTCAAACATAAGATGTTTACTGCATTTTTATTTCTTTCAGAATGGTTTGTAAACAAACTGTGCACTTTCTATAGCTCTTTTCTCCCTTTTTGTTCTCCTAACTCTTTATCGTACAAAAAAGTGTGCAAAATACATCCAAAAGCAACGCAAACTGTAACAAAACTGACGCTAAAACCTAGATAGTAGCAAAAAAAAAAAAAAAAAAAAAAAAAAAAAAAAAAAAAAAAAAAAAAAAAAAAAAAAAANAGTAACAAAAAAAAAAAGAAAAAAAGAAAAAAAGAAGAAAGAAAAGGAAAAAAAAACATGCAGAGAGCTATCAGAAGAGAAATGTTTATATCTCGTGGAGAGTTAAAGAGTTGAGGTCTGTTTGTTTACACTACGATTTCCTCCTCCTCAGCCAATGAGTAAAATACCAAAGACAGGAAGTATAAGATCAATCTGAAGGACCAGAATACTAAAAGTACATTCAGTTTACATGTAATGGACACAGAGTGCCATCTAATGATTATTTAAAATTGTTTCAGCTTAAAATGCATAGATGCACTGCCCCTTCACTAGGCTAGTTCTCCAACAATGCAGAGTGAAATGCTTGGCTCTGAGATAAGTCTGTATGAAATGCATTTATGATTCAACCGTTGTGAAGAGGTTAATTTCAAGGACAGAGCTCATTCTAGGCAGAAAAAGGGCAGGGTGCAAAAGTTTAAAAAAAGGGCAATATTATTCTAAAAAGGCAATAATTTCCTTCTATGTGCTTTACACGTTCTATTAAAAAACATTGTTAATTAGTAAAAGAAATTTCTTTTTTTTACTTTACTAAAAGTTGCAAAGCAATCATATTTATTACTAATTTTTATTAATAAATTAACATATATATCGAGTTAATTAGCTAATTAGCTTAATAATTTATTTAAAATGCATGCATATATTAATAAAATAATAAATGTATGTTTTTAAGTGTCTGTAGTTATGATTTAATAATTAAAATGATTAATAACAATTATGATTTAATGATAGTGGAAGTAGCTGCTAACTTTCAAGGACAAGTGCAACAAGGGGATGTGATGGCTATTTTCCCTTTCCCAAATAAATCTATGTATTGGTAACAATGACAAACTAAATAAAAAGAGCTGAAAAAAACAAAAGTTTGAGAAATCCATTGGAGAGTTTGGGGAAAAAATAAAGAAGGGTTGAGGAAAGAAAGGGTATGGAGTCTATTACATCAGGGCACTAATTTACTTCAGGGGCAACAGGGTGGATTCTTTTGACTAAAAGGGCAGCAGGGTGCTACGCCCTGTTTACCCTGCCTAGAATGAGCTCTGTCAAGGATAGTAAATAAAAAAATTTCTTACCCATGCTGAACCTGGGTAAGTGATTGCAGTTTAATAATAGTTTATTTAAATTATTTTATTTATTTATTTTTTCGCATTTTTTTGCTCTCATGCTTTTTTTGATTATTCATTAACAGATTTTTGATACTATGTTTTTAGCAGCCTTGAATTGAGTATATACTAGTGTTGTGTTTAGATACCAAGCTAAAGTAACTAAACTTAATATTTAAACCATCCACAGTAAAGCTTGCAACATGTAATTTAATTAAGTTAAATTGTTTACATTGTTAATGTTTGTTTTCTTATGTTAATGTTTGTTTTCTTTTGCTATATTATCTAAAAACACAAAATGATGAAAAACAATGTGATGAAAAACACAAAATGATGGGAACAATGCTTAAACTCATAACCCTGCTACAAACATAATCATTAAAAATTATAATAAAAAGAATGAAGCTTAAAATGCTTTCTTAAAATAAAAGTAAAACATACTAGCTTTAAGTTAAATACTGTAATCGTTTTTCAAGCTCATTATGAATTCAACTTTCCTTAACTAGTTCCAAAAAAATTTGCTTACATAAACATAATGCGTCGTGGAGAAATTTCCATTTGTACTTTAATGAATATAGAAAGAGTTTAACTTTATGTTCATAAAAATACAAGTGTAATATTCTGTTTTGGAGATTTCAATACACTAGAAGTCTATTTTGCTTTTAGAAGTATAAAATACATATAATTTGGTAAAAGAAATCATAAATGTTTTGACAAAATGTATTGAAATATGAAACTGCAACAATCTTCACAGGTGAAAGAATACTGAATAGTAATAAGAATATAAAATGGAGTAATAAGAATAGAAAATGCAAACATGTTTCTAAGTTGAATTTGATTAATATTGAGATTAAATAAGACAAGTTTTACTTAAAAAATGTAATACTATGCCAACTAGATGGTTTTTTTATCTTCCAACATCAAAAAGTTAGTCACACCAGCCATTTTTTTCCCTAGAAGCCCAGTACAGAGTAGCCTTGATGTGAAAATTGTCAATGATCAAAGAATTAGTAATGTTACTCAAGGAATTAGTAGTGTTTGCCTATCAAGGCAACTTGATGGGCAAACTGCCAAGTTCATATCCTCTCCTGTGGAACATAGAGGACAGCCAGGAGAGTCAGAATTCTGATACCGCAAAGGTGATTCTGGAGATAGTCACCTCCATTAACAATTCTGAAATTTGCAGAGAAAATCTGTCGGGAGAGGTCCATAGGGACGGGATGGAGAATAATGCTAATCCAGATTTTTTTTTTTTTTGCAACATCAGCAGTTGTGCTGTTTTTAACAAATTTATTTATTGTCTGGAAAATGGTGGAAGAAATTTGTATATAAGTGCAAAAGGAGGCCGTGGGAGCGAGCATTCTTGTTTGAGCCGGCGGTGTGCCCTCTTTTTTTCTCGATGACTGCAAATACACTGGATAAAATCCCCCAATCATTGCAGAAAAGTTCATAGATTTTTTGCTTCGTGACAGTAATAAGGGATAAAAAATATTAAAAATTTGATATAATTGAAATAAAGAAAATAAAAAACTTACAGCTGGCTTTTCAGCTTGTAATCTTCTTTCCCTGTTTTCTCCAAATATCACAGTATTTTCAGGAATTGTTTCACAGCATGTTAGCTCACATTTCGCCCCAATGATACAACCTGTAGTAAGTTTAGTATTTTTCCCAACTTTGCCTAAAATATTAAAAAAAAACAATGTATACAAATATATTAGCTTATTACAACAAGTTAGGAAATTTTAAAATAAAAACAAGGATACATAAATTTAATCACTAATAAACTATGACATTAATTTTTAAAACATGAATTCATGCAGATAGTTGGTATATATTTTTTTCAATGGATTTCTTAAAAGTAAGAATTTTTCAGTTTTATAAATATACACACTTGGATCTCTTTCATGTGAATATAAATTATTTTTATGTCAACCAATGTTCGATTCCCCATCAAATTTAATATCAATATAATAGTAGAACACCTCTATAACAAAATTAGTTAAAGAGAAAAATTTTGTTTTACTACAGTTGAGAGACCACTATTTCTTTATAAAAAGAATATCTAGAATTTTGTGATTAAAATTTTCATAAGAGGGAAAAATTTGCTATAAGGAGACAATAATGTATTTCTCCTTGTGAGAGAATAATGTATTTATGTAAGTAAATAAGTTATAATGTAAGTGAGACAATAATGTATTTATAACGCGGATATTTTTATGAATGATGAAATACTTTTTTAGGTGAAATCAAAATTAATTATATTTAAAAACATTTTTACTTATAACAGGAATAGAAATTTTATTTTCACTAAGAGGCTTCGCAATTATATATCAATAAGAGTTAGTAATTCTTAAAATTTCATACCTTTTGCTTTTTTAAAAATTACATCTGTTGAATAACAGAGAATAACTAATCAGTCTATCTTATGTTTGAATCAACATTCTGTTTTATAAAGTAGAAAACATCATGAGCCATCTGGTACTTTTAATAGGAGATTTCTTTCATAACATGGGCATTAACAGATATAATTTTGTATGAATTTAAAGGAGTATGTCTCCTCAAAAATTTCATATCTTTAGTTCCATTTTATTACATTGACACAGCTCTTTTAAGAAATTGTTTATTCATTTTAGCTGAAGAATTAAAAACTTTGAGACTAAACTCTTTATGCAGTGGTTTTGAATTCGTTTAATAGATATCGTGTTCAGAAAATTCTGATAACACTTTGCATTGTCTCTGCAGTTCTAATTTATAGATATTCTTTTTAAATTTAGAGAATTTAGTGAAAAATAGACATTTAAGAAACAAAAACAGCAAGTTGTAACTATTTTTTTAATTAGTAATTTCCTATAATTATAATTGAAATGGAAGCACTTTTACTTATTTGAGTTTGTTACATTTTCAGTGATTTTTTGTTTAATTTCACGATTTAAAAACTAGGTAAAGCATAAGAAGTATGACACCTTTTAAGCTTCATCCCGACTAACATATTCAGTAATTCCTTTTCATCATAAACTTAACATTTTTATAATTTGAAAAGTTAGTAACAGTATTCCTAATGAAAGTAATAATGAATTATTTAACCTTTTGCTCATACAAGTGGCTAGTACAAGTGGAGCAGAAAGTCAGGCTGAAGCAAAGAGCCATAAGTAGAGGGTTTAATATAAAGAGAAAAATAAAAAGCTTCTTAGAGACATAAAAAAAAGGGGGGGGGGAACGGTTCAACCTTCATAATTACAGGGTTCATAATCAAAAGTAAGACATTTTCCCCCTGAATTTTCAAGGTTTTCTAGGTAGATTAAAAAAAATTCCAAATTTTTCTTTAAAAATAAAAATCAAAAACATTTATGTATCAAAAAAATTTTATTTAAAATTATAAACAAAATTATAATTCTAAGAAAGCAGTAATAAATTATTTTTACTTAAAAAATCAGATGATTTAACTAATGTCAACAATGATTAGAAATAATAAATTGTCAGAATTATAAACCTGACTGAAAAGGGAAATAAGACTAAGAGAATTAACTGGGCAATGTTTGAATATATATATATTGGTACAAAGTTGTTGAAAAAAAATACTAAACATATATAAATAATCCGTGTGTTTAATTGAAGTCATATCAAAGTGAGAACAACTAAGACAAAAACATGATAAACAATTAAAACTCAATATATTAGCATCAAATAAAAATTATTTACAAGAAAGATAAGCACCAATAAGATTGAAAAACTAATTTAGAAAGACAGTAATTGAAAAAAAAAACATATTTTCAACATCAATTATCAAATATATTTTTAAAAAATTACCAAATATGTAAGCAATCCATATCTAATTAAAATTAATCTATATTTATTAAATTAAGTCAAATAGAATAAATAACTAAAAATAATGCTTTTTATGAACAAGCAAGCAAGNAAAAAAAAAAAAAAAAAATCACTAATTATCAAAGTATCCTAAAACGAAACAAACAAATATAAAAACAATTAATATTAATTCAAATTCATGTTTATTGAATTCAGTCAAATTATAACTAAAAATAATGTTTTTTATCATCAGACAAGCAAAAAAATAAATAAATCAATCAAGGACAAAAATGTAATATTTATAATCTTCTGCTAAAAAATAAATGAATTATCCTGCTGAAATATGAAACAAAGTCGCAAGAAAATGAAAAATAAAAGAACTAATAAATCAATAAAATAAAAGAACAACTTTTCAACAACTAAGTAATTCTAAAAAGACAATTTTTTAAAAAAACTAAATTAATAAAAATACTATACAAATAATCTGCATTTAATCATATTCAATCAACTCATGAACATTTCTAAGAAATGAGAAAAAAATGAATAAATAAATAAATAAATATGGAGGGGGGGTATTTAAATAAATAAATAAAAATGCCCGTCAAGGCAGGATATATTCAGATATCTTAAAACTCATGAATAAGAACTAATTCATCGAGCACAAAATTTATTGGGAACAAAAAAAAAAAAACTTCAAAACTTTGTGGAATCAGATATGTTTCACTTAGAAAGCTGCAGTTAAACTTCAGGTGTGATTCAGACAAAGCTTGCAAATGATACCGCACCTCTGAGGAATCAGAATTCATTTAATTAAAAAATATTGTTTTCTTAATAGAAATGAAATGAAAAAAACATAGCAGACAATAAAAAAAACGTTTGAAACAAAAAACATTCATAAAAATTTTTGAGATAAATAACTAAAATGCTTTTGAGATAAATAAATGCTTCACATTTAAAATTCCTTGGTATGGGAGATGGTTTCGACAAAGTATTCAAGCAAAACTTTTATCCAAGAATAACAAAAGATATTTTTAAAAGAATCAGGAAGAAAATAAGTCACAGCAAAATGGGCTTCTTGTGATTATTTTCTAATTTTAGAACATCACATATGTTCCCATTTACAAAAAGAAAAAAAAACTCGTTTAAAAAAAAATCAGGTTTTTCTTGCTTTAAAGCTTTTTTCGGAGGGGGGGGGGTGTTTAACTGGGTTTTTCTTTGTTCATTTAAAACAAAAGGTTAAATAAGAATTTACACTCTAAATTAAAATATTTAAGCTGTTATAAATTATATTCATGAAAATATTTTAGACAATAAATTAAGATTATCACTAAACAATTAAAAAAATATCTGCTTTTCTTCCATAAGCATGCTAACACAATAAAAAAGAATAACTGAAGATTTTGAATGTGCATTTCAACTTAACATGTAAATAAAAATTTAATATAAAAATGCTATATTAACAATGCATAACAGAATAAGTTCCTCCTTGTTTGCCAGTTTATATGATAAATCTCACATTTTAGCATTATTTAATGTCATTAATTAACTGTATTTAATTCAAAATATTTGTATAAGTATAATTAATAAAATGATCATGTTTTTTTCCTCAGTTGAATTAACACAAATTTTAAATCGAGCATGAAAAATTTTAAGTAATATAGCTTTCAGTTCAAAAATAGTTGAAAATAATGTAATGATGAAAAGGACTAAAAACATCAAACTGCATACTTATATAAAATAGCATAGAATATATAAAATAGTGAAGTAAAGGTATGCTTCACTACTAATGATAAGTAAGAAATATAATACTTTTTTTGTTCTTTTTTTTAACACACAGTAGCTCTAAGCATATCAATATACTTATAATGTAATATAAAATAAAATAATACACACTGATTAAATTTTAAATGAAGCTTGAATATTTCTCAATATTTTTGAATTATCCTAACAAGCAAAATATTAAAATTGTTTGGAAAAAAAAAGCCTTTGTTTAAACCAGCGAGCCCTGCCTACAGCATCAATATTAAACCTGAATTAACATTTCATTTATAGATCATCATCATTATCTATACATAGGAAGTGATATTATATTTTATTTTATACAAATCAACATCAAAAATTTAACAGGGTTACTTGGTATTCATCAAATGAGAATAAACGACAATTAAAACTACTATAAAACAAAATTATATACAGCACTGATATAACTAATTGGGAAAAATGCAATTTACACATAACAAGGCAAAGAGATAATGTACAATTTATCATGTTACTTACATTTGGATTCTAAAACATTATGATCACCAATGTTTAGAGATTCAACATCTGAAAAGGCAGTTAAGAAATGCAAAACGAACAAACTTTTATTAAGTAGAAAAGAATAAGCAGCAAAGAAAGTGCGAGAAATATCTTATTAAAATCATGAAATAATTGCAACGTCATAATACACAACTAAAATAAATATAATAATAAAAGGTAATTATTATTAACAATTGAATTAACTATTATTGCAATCATTCTTATAATAATTTTAATAATATACAAAATACATGTTTTTTCTTAAAGGTATTTCATTTGGCATTAATTTCATTAGATTTAAAAACTGAATCAGATGAAAATTCTTAAGTAGAAGCAGATACATACAAAAAAGGAAATTAAATTGACTAATCTTGAGACTCATAAATCTCCCAAGAAAATAAATTTTAAAAAACATTATTTCTTTCTAATATGTTATTCAAATACCACTATAGTTCTAACGGAAAGAAACTAATTTGCGAAAAGCATTTTGCAAGGCCTAAGAGCCAATCATAAATAAAAAAAATAAATTAAAAAAATTACTATTTTTTTAGAAATTAACTCAAAAACAGAGAGAAATTACGCCAAATGTTTCCCACATATACAAGAAGCAATTGCAATACATTATTATTGACATTATTAAACAGTTTAATAAATTTTGACGATGGTTAATCAAATGACTACTTTTTAAACATATAATTAAAACAAAATAAATATTAAATTACAACATAAGAAATATCTATGCCACTAATTAGTTCTTATTTTTATCATTTTATATTATAGGAGTTTCTTGCACAGTCTTTCAATTACTATAATCTGTCATTCAATTACAATAATTTATTACATTAACTACAAATTTCCATTTAGTCAGTTTAAAATATTTATCGTTAAAACTTTGGCTCCCACATCCCTATAATTCGATAACATATTTATAATTCACAAACATAAAATAAAATAACTGTTAAAAAGAAACGAGTTTCAGTTAGATTACATTTATTTTAAATGTCATAAAGGAGTATCAGTCAAAAGAAACTTACATAATCTTTAGCACAATAAAATAAATATATATATAGTTAGTGACACAATCAACATATAATAAACAAATGTAAAAAAATTATACAAAAAGATACATGCTCCAACTTCAAAAACATTATTTGCACCAATCATCATAGGTATTGGAGGGTCAGATCTAAAATACATAATAATTCATTTAAATATTACAAGAAATTTTGTTAAATATTTAAACAGAATTTTGTATAGATGCTATAGATACAAAGTATTCTATAATTTTATTAAAACAGCATTTTGACAAAACTTTCATGCTGCATTTTTAGTTTTCAGAGAGCAACAATTCTAATTAATAAAAAAAAATGACCTCTACAATATGTTTTTGAAAATCTATTTTGCATTTTTTTTAAACCTTTCATAAGTTTTGTCCAGAATACACAAAATAAAAAATTTATAACTAAAAATATGGTCAATGTATTTAAAATGCAAACTCCCAGATGAAAGATTTGAGATAGGTAGATAATTTTAAGTCATAGTCTACATCAGATTTGATAACAGTAGTTTTTTTAAATCTAAACTTCCATTAATTGAAATATTATATACATTTTGAAAACTCAAAAATAAATAATTTTAAATGTAACTACAATTATATTAAATTCATACAATTCTTTCTATTTCATTCCACTCCTTAATGCCAACTACCTCACATGAATAACTCTACAATATCCCACCATCAAAATATTCATTCTTTGTCAGAACAAACATATTTCCAACATTAATTTACCTATTCTGCTAAACTCTAATATTATAACTAAAAATCTTGATGTTGGCAATAAAAAGAAAACTAAGATGTTTTGTTGTAAAAATCTAAGCCGAAATTGTTTTTGTCCACAAAGTGAGTCTTGTTTAAGTCAATGAAGTACTAGGTACAATGATAATATACTATAATGATAACAAAAAATATAAAACAATATTAAAATTTTAACATGTTAAACAACATGCATAAACCAAAATCACACCAGCACTATGCTTTTAATGCCTAATTACTACTTTATTGCCTAATTAATTAATGCTTTTATTGCATGGAAACTTTGGTGAGATCTCTGTACACTCCCAGATTAAATACTTTCCAGTTACTTCATATTTTAAACAACTTCTAAGGATTCTACGTATACTTAGGTAAGCTTTTTTTAGGTATTAGAATTAAATGCCTAAAATTTTGCATTTTTTTCCCCAAAGATAAAATAAGTTTCAAAAATAGGAATAAAAACACAAAAATATACAGTTAAAAATATTTTAACGCATTTAAATACATAAATATTAAGTCACAATTAATAAAAGTTGTACAATTAATAAGAGCAGTGGAAAGATATCTATATAAAATAAATAGAATTTATATAAAATAAGTTTATCCATATGCAGAAAAATAAAGCTTAATTGCTAATGTCACTAAATAAGGAGGAGTTTACAATTTGATAAAAAATAGGAAGATATTTCAAAATCTTCTCATACGGCTGAAGCCAAAATTGAAGTTTTAGAAATTTCAAACCATTCGGCATCTATTAATTAAGATCTAGTAATTAAAAGATTTTGTACTTAAGAGAATTTAATATCAAAAAAAGAATTTTTCCAGCATAAAAAATGAGCAGCTAGTTTTGACTGAAATGCACAATATTCATCTTTATAACATAAAAGTTTTTTTTTCCTTCTAAATAATACTTACTTCATATTTGACACTGAACACCCTAATTTAATTTTTAAATCTTAATTTTAATTTATTTAAAATACTTACACATTCCAAATATGAACTTGTTCTTCAATTAGATTAGCTTCACCAATTATAATAGGAGCAGTTTCAGCTATAATCCGAGCTTTTGGATGAATAATAGTTCGACTACCTAAAATATAAGAAAAAATATCAACTAAGTTCTAAAATTTCACGTTCAAAATTTAAAATGGTTAAAAATAAATGGTTTTAACCTATAAGCTTTTCAAATACATATTTTTTCATGAATACAAACATAAATATTTTTCAATTTGGATTACAGAATTATATTACTGCAAAATTATGTACTTGGTTTCTTTACATACCTATTTTTAAAAATGAAATTCAGATACAGTATTTGTGTATTAGAATAATTCCAAATTACAGGGTTGCCACAGAAAAAAATGAACAAAATAGTTGCTTCTAAAAGCCTAAAACATGAAAATAGTAGCCAAAAACTAAGAAAATAGTTGCCTAAATAAGAACAAAAATTCATCAAAAATATGACTTAATTGTCATATACCATGATCCCTTCAGTCAAACTGGTGGCAAATATGATAATTTTTATATAAACGTAAATGTTTATACACACTGAAGAGCCAAATAGCTGGTACAGGCATGAGTATGCAAATAAAGGGGTATGGAGCCAATCAAAGTACAGCGCCGCGATTGGCAACACGTATATAAGGCAACGAGTGTCTAGCACAGTTCTTAGATCGGTTACTGCTGCTACAATGCCAGGTTATACAGATTTATGTGAGTTTGAATGTGGTGTTAAAGTCGGCGCACGTGAGATAGGACATAGCATCTCCGAGATAATGAAATTTGGATTTTCACGTACGACCATTTCACGAGTATACCGTGAGTATCGGAAATTCACCAAAATCCCCAAACATGAACATTACTGAACATATCCCCACCCCCTCTTACTCACACTGGTTTATGGACAGCCCTGCAGGATTCATGGTGTCAATTATCTCCAGCTCTACAAATGC
>NC_092206.1:25296868-25370946 GCF_043381705.1 Parasteatoda tepidariorum
GGGGGGGGGGGGGGCTAAACGATATTAGGCAGGGATACCAGTTTTTTTTAGCTCTTCAGTGTGTGTGTATATATAGATATATATGAAAAGTGATTACTCAAATTCGAAATTCCCGCATCGTAATATCGTATTAAAAAGTGCTTATTTTTTCTTTTAAAAATCACACAGAATTTCGGAGCAATAATCATTGAAAAGGCGATCGAGAAATGAAATAGACTTACAATGGAGTCTGTGCAGATTGAACGAATTAAAAAATGAAGACTCAAATTTGCAATTTAAAATTTTTTATTTTTTAAGAAAAAAAAAAGTTCAGTGTGTTCAGAAACTATCTTGTGGGGTGCAGATTTTCCACCCAATTTATGCTTAAAAAAGAAAAAAAAAAACATCGCTAGGAGTACAGAAAAGTCTCCCAATAGGCTCCTTTTCTTGAAAATAGTTGCTTTTTTAGCCTTTTCAGGCAAAAAAAGTTGCCATAGTCACCTCATGCCGCAAATAGTTGCATTTTAGTTGCCTGTGGCAACCTTGAAATTATTAACTCTACGGAATGATCATGAAAGTTAGAATATAATACATATCCAATTTATGCAAAAATGAATTATCAAAGCAGTTAGAAAACTAATTCAGAGTAGATATAAATATATTTATCTCTACCATTTCACTATCTCACATTTATTTCACAATTACTGACAGAATTTAACTTCAAACATATTTGCCAATAACCTACTTTCAACTATTATTGACGAAAATATAAAAAAAAATCCATATTGAATACAATGAAAGCTTAGTCAAAGAGTTGAATACTAAAAGTTGCTGATAGGGAAAAACTTGGGCTTGAAATATAAAATAATCATTAGAACATCAGAATGTTGTTGATTTTGAGTCACATTTATAAGTGATAAATGCTGATTTTATGAGTAATAAAAATAAGCTTAATTTAATGTTTCAGTTGATAAAGATGCATTTGTTTCTTACACATATTATGCTTGCAGCTCCATTTTGAAACTAAAATAAATACATACTGTTAACATAAACTTACATCAACTATTAATCAAGCATTTATATATACTTTAATCAACTCAGTTATCATAAATTATATAGTTTGAACAACAAGAGCAGTAGGGACATAAAAAATGAAGCGAAATTATATTGCCTCATACAAAATATTTAACTAATATTTTTTTTAAGTAAAATATACTCACCAATGGTAACATCACCTTGTAATTCACATTCTTTACAGACTATTGCACCAGGGGCTATAGTAACTCTAATAAAAAACAAATAAATTAGATTATAAGTGCATAATATTTCTCAAATATTTCCAACGTGTTTAAAAATATATAATTGGACCAATTTTGTGATGTTAATATGGTGAAGTGAATATTATTCATGATTTTTGCATACCTACAATAGCGTGCAAAAGTTTTTGGTCATCACGTGAAAGGCATTTTAACCTTTCTACGAATTTTTTTTTTAGAGATGATTTCCGTTTTATTTAGTCAAGCCAACAAATATATATTTACACTTGATTTCAGAATTTTTACTTTTCTAGCAATTTAATGGAAAATGTAATCTTCATTGGATTAAATTTAAATTTTTACACCCAGTTCAGTTGAATATTTCATTTTTTTTATATAATTCAAGTCTTGTAAGCACTAATTCTTCAAAAATAAATGTCAATAATAAATTAAAGTTAAAATCATGATTTCCGTAAATAAATACGAAAAACGTATGTGTATTTGTTAAAATTGTATAGTTCAATTATATTATCATGCAATTCTTAGCTTTAAAATAATCGCTTCACGAAAAACAAATACCCAACTGATATGAAAATTGCATTTGATTTAAAGTGACTTTCAAAGCACTAACTTTGCTTTCTGGTTGATAAGCATATTAAGAATGTTTAGGAATAAAATTATACATTATTTATTACATTTCCAATCAACCATNAAAGAAATATTTGTTTGATGCTTGACAATTGTAGTGCTCATAATGATATTCACGGACTAAAAGCGATTAAATGTGTTTTTTTACCTCCTAACACCACAGCAAAACTTCAGCCGTGCGATCAAGGTATCATTCATAGCTTGAAGGTGCAATACAGAAAAGAAATGGTACGCAAGATGATCCATTGCTTTGATAATAAAATTACATTTTCTGTAAATCTATTAGACGCAATGAGATACTTAAAATGTGCTTGGAACAATGTTTCTTCTGAAACAATTATAAACAGTTTCAAGTGCGGTGGGTTCACAGATGGAAAAGAAATGAATCTTCAAGAAATAAGTGAAGCAGAACCAGAAACGTTGACTAATTTGATCGAAGAAGCGGAAAAACGCGGGATTCTATCAGCCCCTTTGTTCAAAGACTACACCACTATAGACGAAGATTTGCTAACATCGGATATAACCACCGATCAAGACATAATCGCTGAACTATCGGCGAAAAATGATGATGTCGACATGGATACAACTGATGAAGAGTCCGATATTGAACAAGAAAATCCAGTTACTTTAAATGAGGCGACATGTGCAATGAAAGTAATTAATCGTTTCCTCATGCAACAAGAAAATGCTATGGATGCATTAGATAACTTAGAACATATAAATGACTTTATTAATAAGTGTTATCTTAAGAAATTAAAACAGAAGTCAATAACTGACTTTTTTCAACCTTGATTCCGTAACGGATAAATAAATTCGTAATTTGGCGTTCAATTCACTTCATTATTTCTTCTCCAAATTTCAAGTTATTTTTAAATGTTCATTGTTTTTAGTATTTTTAATTTTATGTTAAATTCACTTAAATTTGCAATATGTCTTCATTAGTAACTTTTAAGAACTGTAATATATAAGTAATTGTTTAGTAGTTCAATAATTGTTGACTAGATGCCGCCACTACCTAAACGGTTAACACGAAATTCGGTTAACACGAAAAATTTCGGTGGTCCCGACGATTTCGTGTTAACGGGGTTTGACTGTATATATTTACACTTGATTTCAGATTTTTTACTTTTCTTGCAATTTAATGGAAAATGTAATCTTCATTGGATTAAATTTAAATTTTTACACTCAGTTCAGTTGAATATTTCGTTTTTTTATATAATTCAAGTCTTGTAAGCACTAATTCTTCAAAAATAAATGTCAATAATAAATTAAAGTTAAAATCATGATTTCCGTAAATAAATATGAAAAACTTATGCGTATTTGTTAAAATTGTATAGTTCAATTATATTATCATCCAATTCTTAGCTTTAAAATAATCGCTTCACGAAAAACAAATACCCAACTGATATGAAAATTGCATTTGATTTAAAGGGACTTTCAAAGCGCTAACTTTGCTTTCTGGTTGATAAGCATATTAAGAATGTTTAGGAATAAAATTATACATTATTTATTACATTTCCAATCAACCATTTATAATATTGAGTTTAACCAAAGACGCTAGTGTAGTACATAGAACCATTCTTGCACAATTTGAATTATCAGAGAGACAGAAATAAAAAACTTGAATTTTATTGAGTTTATACAGAGAAAAATATTATGATTATATGAGTAGTTCAAAAATGTTAATTTTTTTTTAAAACCTCTTATGTTTTAAGTATTATATACTTTTAATTCAGAGAAACACAACTTTTTGCTGCACAAACTCGAAGAATGTAGAGATGTACAACTACAAAAAGTCTAATTGTTTTGCAGGAAAGTTTTGAAGTCTCACAAAAAAAATTTATTCCGTTTTTGAGTAAACTAATTTAAAAAAATTAAAGTACATCAATATGATGACAAACATAACATAAATGAAGAACTCTTTCTTTATTTAATAAATACTTTATATAACCTGGTTGCTAACTAATCATGAAAAACTTTCTGCGGACACAAAATCTCAATTAGAAAACTTTCTGCAAGTAACCGACAGACTCTTGTGACTAATTTTACCATTTTTATCTCTACCTCATTTTAGCAAAATTTGCTTGAAAATCAGAGATTTTTTTTATTTTAAATGATTTAATTTTTATGAAAAACCTATTACATTTATAACACAGGGAAGAGTTTGGTAAAAAAAAAAGAAAAAAAAAAGAACTCAAATCTGAAACTAGTAATCTAAAAATGTTACGAGCAAAAACATTTTTTACTCATGTAAGAGGAACTAACTCATGTAAGAATGAATTAACATTTCAGAATAATTCATCAATTTAAAATATGCCAAATTAATTCTTTTTCAAAACAATTTCAAAAATGGGTGTAAATTAAGTTCTCCAGCAAAGCTACCCTTCTAAAAGTAGTGACAACATCTCGAAAGTAGTTAGTATATTTGTAATAAAGTAGTTGTAGTGAACTACAAGTGATATTAATTAAGTTTTAGTGATTTACTGTTTATTATTAATATATTTGAATTTAAAAGCTTTTCTTATTATTACAACCATAACGATACGCATATTCGATTATATAACAGAGATAATGAGAAAAAAAAGCTCAACTGAGATCATAGTCAATAATACGAAACTATTATTCTAGAAGCAATGCATAATTACTCTCACGGGGGTTTGGCAAAATTTCAGCTACCCTATTAGTTAAATATAAAGAATAATTACTTAGATTTCGAAGTCATGAAGTTACAATGAATTTCTCAAGATTTAAGTGAAAAATATCAGGTATTTCTCGTCTTTTAATCTAAATAAATCAACAAGAAGCTGACAGACAACAACAAAACAACAAATTTGTCATCGAAATGCTATATCACTTCATTGAGCTTTGTAAATACTTTGAACTTTAAAGACTTAAAAAGTGCAAAATATACGGAATCAACACTTTATACAATTTACTTAAAAGAACAAGAAACTGAAAAAACGATTTGATCAGTTTTTTAAGAGCGATAAAAAATCGCTATATAACTGAGAGAAGATGTTGTGCTGTTTAATGGCTGCATTAAATAAAAATATCTTTATTAACTATTAATAAATAACTATTATAAATAAGTGAATAAATAGATAAATGCACAAAATGAACTCTTATTTTTTCAAAATGAGAAACATTCGAATATTTTCACAAATTTCAATTAAATGTAAATAAAATCAAATCGATAAATATAACTACACTTATTCTTTTTAATCATATAGTAATAATAGTTCATTGAAATATGCCTATAAGAATTTTAATTTTCAAAGAAAATGAAATATTATTTCTCCCCTCCCCTACTCGGGACAAAATATCGAGCGTTGACTTTAACGCCATCTATCGGACGTAAAATAATTCAACGGAAAAGATGGAGTTGATATTGCAAAACTGAGCAACTATCAGTAAGGTATTCACAAGCGAATGAAACGGAGCATGGATTAGGTTTCGGGAAAATGTTAGTCGTGAATACGCGCCGCATGTATCTTAACATAAATAAAACATGCGAATAACCATTTCCCGTTCATGTAATATATGGTTGTTATAGATTTAAATTTTTTTTTCTAAAGGAAGTATAAATTTTAAATGGTCATTGAAAAGTATTAGAACATTTTCAAAAAATGTAGAATAGAAAATGAGTGAGTATTTTCATTACAGAATATAATCGTGTGAAATAATAATTACAAAAAAGTCCATGAAAGACCAAACAAACATACAGTTTCAGCGTAATTTCTGTCTTTCTTTTTTGGAAATTTTTAATCAAAATATGAAACAAAAACTTTAAAATTCGCTTGCAATATTTTTCTATTCCAGATTCTCTTTGTAGTATCAAATGCAAATTGAAATAAAAATATTTTATAGAAACTTTATATTTTCCCCTAACTTTAGAAAACTTAAGTTCTCAATTAGTTAAAATTACACTTTAAATTCTCAATTAGAATAAAAAATTTTGTTCTCATTTAGAACTAAAGTTCGAATTATTTCCTTATAAATACTTACATACTATTAAGAAAAATGACTTAATTGTTGATGATAATAATCATAATGATGATAATAATTTTAATAATCATAAATTACTTAAACATTTTCATAATTTTCAATGGTAATAAAAATTATTTGTTTTATTATATTACAGGTGTTGTGCTGCAAAAATTGGTCACTTCAAATGTTCTACTAATTAAAATAATCTTATCGTTAGAGAGTATGTAAGTAAAAAATAAATGATGACTAATATGACAGCTTTATGGAGAAGAGTTGTCATTCTTCTGGTTGTTGTTATCGCAATTCTTCAGGTAAGTGATTTCACAAAAGTTTTTTTTTCTGCTCTCACATTTAGATTATAAGTGTTAACTTCAACTATTTTAAGTACTTAACATAAATCGTACAAGACTCAATAAGTATGAGTTTTAAAAACTCTCACAGGACAATCTAAGTTGAGAGAAGAAAACAAAAAATGTTTTCTTTCGCGGATGATGATTTCTCGCCAAAAATGATTTCTTTCGATTCATAAACTATAACTATCAAATTAATAAATTAATTGAAAATGTATTGTTTTTCAAGATTTATATAGTAAATGATCTTAACATGCATTTAACCGCAATTATTTTTATGATCAAACATTATTAATAAAGAATTGCTGATTTATAGTCAGTATCAAATATTATTTAATGGAGTTAGCTAAATGCCTCAATAGAACTTATGTATTTATTATTGAGCTTATGCAATTTATTAGATGCAGATTTTAAGAGATAAGTACATCAGAAATTGATTAGAATTACTGTTTTCAGATCTCCATAGTCTATTTTAATTCATATTATTAAAAATATTACATTTATAATATTCATAATATGAATATTATTAATGTATTTATTATTATATTATTCATAATATGATCACATTTATAACATCATAAAATGATTATCTATAATATTCATTAAATGAATATTATAAATTGCATATTCTTGAAAAAATATTGCATATTCTTTTGGAATATAATGATTAACAATTCTTGCTAGTAGTTTTATCTTTGAATTCGCGGAGTAAATCAGTCTCTTCCTATTTTTTTCTGTCTCTCGACTTAACTCTTAAAGTTGAGCGAGATAAACAACATTACACATATTCGGGTAAAATGAAATTCATTGATAGTAAAAATTACTTATTTTGATATTTTTTTATTTAAATTATCATTACATCCATTCATTTTTCGATAAAAAATATTTATAAACAAGTCAAATTTAAGCAAATATTAAAAATATTTTTGTATTAAGAAATGCAGCTTGACAAAATAAACTGTTAAACTTAGAAACAAAATTTCAGTAAAAACTATTTTCTTAAAAATTAGTCCCAGCTTATCCGCGAATTTCAACATCTCAGAAGAAAAAGAAGAAAATTTCTTCGAGCGAGTATTTTTGCTCTTGCATTCGAAGAATTAATCAGCTTTTATGTAGTTATTAGTCGTTTTTCTGCTTAGTTCTTGATACGCAAGTTGAGTAGGATAAACAACTTTACCCCTCTCGTTTATCAACGGGTTTTTAGTAAACTGCTAGATTGGTACCATTCACTTGTGAAAAAAGAAAAATGAATATTTTATGCATATGAAAATATTTATGTGTTATATTTTTTTCATTAACGATTATTTTCTCGTTTATTAAATCAGGAATTAATAATATTTAAATACATATAATTCAAGGAATGGTTATAAATATCCTCGAATATTTTCTTAAAAAAATAATTAGATAATTTTAGAATTTATAGCAAAATTTTTCTCCCCCCCCTTCCAAAATGTTTCAAACATTATTTTCACTCAGGCATTTACACAATAAATTAACTTCTTCCTATTTTTTATTTTATTTATTTATTTATTTATTATTATTTTTTTTAATAATTGATGGACAGACATTATCAGATAGAGGGTAACAACATTATCCTCCCTGCTTTTCAGTGACTTTTATCAATGCTGCTTTATTGGTATCATACACGCGTGTAAAAAAGGAAAATTATCACTGACAAAATTTATATCCAAATTCTACCAAAACAAGATGATTTCCTTTTATTTTCTTTTATCTGTTATTATTTTATTTATTATGTCAAAAGTATTATTTAAATATAGTTAGTTTGAAAAATGCATCGCAATGCTAAAAAGAATTTTTTTTTTTGGAAAATAGTCAGGAAGTTTTGTAAATATTTTTTATATTCTTATGAAAGGGTATTTAAAAATACATATTTAATTGATAAATCAGTTCTACGTTTCTCTTTTCAAAGAGCCGCTATAAAACAAAGCTGATTGCAAATAGCCTAAACAAATTCAGGATAACTGAGTAAAATTTCGCACATTTTAACGAGTCTAAAGGTACATGGAATGATTGTAAAAGATTGAAAATTATTAGGCTAAATAGAAAATACTACAGAGACGTTGTCGATCTGCCTGGTGCATAGTAAAATGAGGTTGACGTTACTAAGAACCGGATTTTCAATTAGTCAAACACATATAGCAGTGTTTCATTACTTGACTTCGTTTTCATTAGGCAACTGAACTGGCATATGAATTAATTTAATTATGGTATGAAAAAACGAAATTACACTACGAAGAAATTCAACTATCGTTGGGAATTTTTATGCTATGGATAATTTTTACTAAGCATTTATTTTTTGAAGAAAAAATAAATAAATAAAATATACAAATTACGTTACTTTAAAGAATTTTTTAGAAAAATCCCAAAGTATTTTTCTAAAAAAATTGGTAACCTTAACTATAAAATATCGCACTTAAATATACAAATATTTATCAATGGAAACGCATAAAAAAGTATTGATCAATAACAAGCTTGCCAGTTTCGAATAAGGCATTCTTAAAAATAGCATCATACATTTATGAATATTGTAATATGACGGTTTTCCACAAAAATTTTCTAAAAGTGTTTTCACGAAACTTATTATAACTTACATTGTAATATTAAAAATCAGAATAGGATATCAATTACATAATATAAATGTTAATGTGTACAATTTCAAAACTGCCATTCGGTATTTTTTTCACCAACATGATACAGCATGCGGTTGAAAGAAAGAAAATAAATTAAATAAAGATTTTAAAAACTATGTTTTTTAAGTAGACTAGAGAGAAATTTTAATTTTTATTTTTGTCAGATCTAAAATGAAAAACAAAGTGACATCACTTGCGANCTGACGTTCTTCTTTTCAAAGCGCCGCTGTAAAATAAAGCTCATTGCAAATAGCCTAAACGAGTTCACGATAACTGAGTAAAATTTCGCACATTTTACCGAGTCTAAAGGTATAATGGAGTGATTGTAAAAGATTGAAAATTATTAGGCTAAATAAAAAATACTAAGGAGACGTTGTCGATCAGCCTAGTGCATAGTAAAATGAGGTTGACGTTACTAAGAACCGGGTTTTCAATTAGACAATACAGCATTATCTCATTACTTGACTTCGTTTTCATTAGGCTACTGAACCGGCATATGAACTAATTTAATTATGGTATGAAAAAACGAAATTACACTACGGAGTAATTAAACTATCGTTGGGAATTTTTATGCAATGGATAATTTTTTACTAAGCATTTATTTCTTGAAGAAAAGAAAATATGCAAATTACGTTTATTTAAAGAATTTTTTAGAAAAATCCCAAACTTATTTTTTAAAGGAAAATTGTTTAACTTTAAATATCGCACTGAAATACACAAATGTTTATCAATGAAAACGTATCAATAAGTACTGATCAATGACAAGCATGTCAATTTCGAATAAAACATTCTTAAAAATAGCATTATACATTTATAAATATTGTAATATGACCGTTTTCCACAAAATTTTTCTAAAAGTGTTTTCATGAAACTTATTATATATAACTTACATTATAATATTGAAAATCAGAATAGAATATCAATATCATAATATAAATGTTAATGTGTGCAATTTCAAAGCTGTCATTCGGTATTTTTTTCACCAACATAATACAGCATGCAGTTGAAAGAAAGAAAATAAATTAAATAAAGATTTTAAAAACTATGTTTTTTAAGTAGACTAGAGAGAAATTTTAATTTTTATTTTTGTCAGATCTAAAATGAAAAACGAAGTGGCATCACTTGCGAAATGTTAGAAAATTTGATGATAAGTTCGATTTGGCCATGATATGCCCATCTAAATTCTGTTGAAGTTAGAAAACGATTGAAGAACAGAATCGAACTCCAGAACAGAATAGAGAACCTCTAGTTATTAAAAAAATAATCAGAATTTAGCTTCAACATAATTTACCTGTGACGATAACATTTCTATAAATACTAATTGTTGCGGTTAGGAAACAATAGAAACCTATAAGAATCCTTTAAATTCGTTTGCATTATCTTTTTAATTATTTTTGCAACTAAATTTTTTTGTAAAAAGTCCTGTTTTTGTAAAAGTTTGAAGAATCTAATCGTAATCTTGGCAATTTGTGTAAAAGTGTCATGAATTTGTAAATATGAAAAAGACCACAAAAATCAGTGAATTAACCAAATTTAAAGGTCCTGGTTTCGTAAAAAAAATCTACTCATAATTTTCTAAATAAATCTTCTATCTTCTTTTCAAATTATCTTTATAAACCATCTTCTTTTTTAAATCTGAAGTACAGAATTAGAAAATTATTACCAAAATTCGAACCAGTTCCTTTCTATCAAGGCCGAATTTTGATAAATATGAAAAAAGGGTCTAGTTTTTGTGAAAAAAAATTTAACTAAAAACATGCTTTTCAAGAAGTTTTAGTTTCAAAATTATGAATTGAAAACGCCAAAGACTCCAATTATAAAAGAAGTTTCCAATTTTAAATTAAAAATTATTATGTGGTGTCCTTTTTTCACGATAAAGTATTTAGTGAAGGGTTTAATTTTAATATAAAAGAATTTATGAAGGGTCTGTAATCAGATCCAAAATTTTCCTTAAAATGATCCCAGAAATAAAATGGATTTCAGAATTTATGAGCCAAATTAATAAAATATATCGTTTAATACTTTAAAATTGTATAGTATCATGTGCATTATAATGCGAACTTCTTACTAACATAAATTGTACTATTTGCAGGAAAAACTTAAATGCATTTTTCTTCATTCCGTTGTAAGAATTATTATAATCATAAATATTTCATTATATTTTTCACATACTCAAAAATAATTTTCATAATAGCAAGAATTTTTTTCTTCTGTTAATCCAGCGGTTCCCTAATGGTGTTCCGCGGAACCAGAAGGTTCCATGGAAGGGTCACAGGGGTTCCGAGAGTTAAGGTATTTTTAATCAATTAAGAATTTCTAAAACTGTCATTAATTTTATATTTAATTAATTATCCATTATTTATTCGAAATTTCATTTTTTTACGAAAGAAGAAAGAAAAGTAAAATTTAAAATTGCTTTTTCTAATTACAATATATTGAATGAGTATTATGAAAAAGATATTTATGAAAATTTGCTACAGTTTTTCACACCAAATAAAAATAACAATGAAGAAATATTACTTGATGAAAAACTTCTTACGCTTCAAAAGTGTATAAAATTGACTGTCATTTCAATTTTGTATATTTTTGAAGGGTATAAAGTTTTCTATTAGGTAATATCTTACCGCTTCAGTTTCTTGGAATTATTCATTTAATGAAGAATTATGTTTCTCTGATAACCATTCTCGACATCTATTTTCCCCACTTTTCATCAATTTTATTTAAACTAAAACCATATTTCAGCTTATTCAATTTCAGTTTATGCGCACACTTAAATCAAATTATAAACTATACTTGATGAAAAATCAACTTTCGGGCCTAATTTTAAGCCTAACTTTAAGACTAGTATTGAAGAAAACGATATGGAAAAAAAAATTCATTCTTCATACATTCATTAAATATTTTCAAAATAATTAATAAAATTTCATTCATTAAATATTTCAAGAAAAAACCTGAGCTGATGTGTAGTAGTCAGGGAGCTGACCTCACATCAGAAAGATCATGGGCTCGAATACCAGACAAGGCATTGTCTGACATCTAACTGGCATCCTCTTTCATTTCCTGCACTATCTGTCCTTACTGTGGGAGCAACATTGGCCCAACTAGTATGGTACAAATTTGCCCTACTGATGCCTGAATGACCAGTGTTAATCGAGAGGGCATTGGAAGAAAGAAATTACTTTTTAAAAAATTAATAGCCCTTTTATTATAGATTCACAATTGATGATGAAATTAATCCATTAAGTCTCGGGTTTTCACCGAAAGAAGATCGATCATTTAGAGTTCCCTAGCTGAAAAAAAATTGCGAACCGCCGTGTTAGGAACTAAATTTTAATTACCGGAATCAGAAATCTTTTCAACTCCGACTCTGAAGTCCTGGGTTAAACCTCTTTTCAGAAAAAAATTTTTCGTAGTACGATTTTTTCTTCATTTCATAATTTTTCTTTTATCATCTTCTTTTATCATCTCTGTATTTCAGCATTCTATTAAATTATTCAAACCACCGCGGGCAGTTATCCTTTTTTTTTCTTTCTTTAACAGCTACTTCAGCTATTCGTCTTTTCCGTGTTTCTTTTTTAATGTGAGTGGGCTGTTTCGTGTGAGAACGGGGAAGGATGAATCTCAAGGAGTTGGGTCAGAACAGGGAAGACTTTTTAAACTTCGTCAGCAACTTTCTGTACGTGCCTGATGGAGTAGTGATGTTACGTTTTGTTTTATTTGATGGTTAAATAAAAGAACTTAACCATTTATTTTTCATGACGCTTATGCTTTTTAAGTTCTGCTTAGAAATGGAATTCAAAAGTTAATATTTTGGCGGAAAAGTTTTCTAGAGAAAAGATAATGTGACGCATTTTTATGCAAGAAAAAAAAACAGTATTTGTTTTATACAAAGGAAAAGCTTTTTCGTAAGTCGTTTTTAATTTATTCATTTTGCGTTTCTAATTGTTAGTAAGTTATAAAAGTATTTTTTTAAAGCTTTTTTTTGTAAAGATGAGGAAAAAGAGTTTTCAGAGTGCCTTAAATTTGAAGCAAAGCTATCATTTTAAATAATGAATACTATTTTGCAGTAATGATTCCTCTGGGCTTTAAAGTGGATGAAATGTTTAACTATTTAAAGTAGCCATTAAACTTAAGAAAAAAAAGCCAATTTGGGGAAAGTTTTCAACCAATGAGAAAATCTTTAAAACCAATGCAAAATTTTAAATTTTTGCATTCTTTCTGTAGTAACAGTTATAAAAATAATATATTATTGAAATAAATAATCCCAAGAAACTTAAGCTGTAAGATATTATCTGATTAAAATTTCCTTCTCTTCAAAAACAAATAAATAGTAAATAACAGTCGACATGTTTCAACCACTTCAAAAATAGTTTCCCATTTTCAAGACTTGCCAGATGTGAATTCAACGGCACCTCTGGCAAGTCTCAACGTTTGGGGGCCTATTTTTGAAGGGAATGGAATTTTTTAATCAAGTAATAACTTATTACTTATTAAATAGCGCTATTTATGCGCTAGAGAGCCTCCGAAGAAGAGGTTTAAACAGTTTCAATAGCGGTTTTTAAAACCAATCAGCTGTATTTAGCCTCTGTACTGTTAAAGTGAGGTCTATTTGATTACAACTAGACATTTCTTGGTTATTTATTTTTAAAACACTGAAGGCTAAAATTATTATCGAAGATTTTTCTTTAAAAAATCTCTGATTAAAAATAAAATTTTGCCTTTTTTATGATTTTCGTACTGTTTTATCATTTTTTTTAATTGTCTCCATCTACAGATGGAAAATAAACATTAAATCATTAATTTTTTTCTGTATTTTTAAATCTTTAATATTTTTTTCATGAACACTTAAATATTTTTTTCATAAACACTTAATCGTGTGCATACTAAAACTATTGAGCGCAAATTGGTATTACCTTTGTTCTTCAACTTGGATTTTAGTTTAAATTTTTATAATTTTTTTTAATGCTATTAGGCAGCACTCTACCTTTCAAAAAAGGCAGCAAACAGGAGCGTCACTTAATAGTTAGAGCAGGAAAAATAGTGCTTTATAATGTACAGAACTCTCTGGATTTTTTTCTTCAAAAATAAAGCAATAAAATCCAGTGGTTGGTAATTTCAAGTAAGTAATTTGCTGTACAGTTTCTGCTTTGAGATGTTTTCAAATTTACTTTTATTATTGTTTAAATTTACTAAAATTAATTAGAATGGTGCTGAAAAATTCGCTTAAAGTAAATTACGCAATAAAAGAAACAGGCAAATGCATATACTTCTATTTTTAAAAAAAATATTATTGGCAATATAATTTTATCCGAAAAATCAAATTAAATTTTATATTAAAATCAGCTATATTTCCCCCATTTAGTTTGTTGATAACCTTGTACTGTTCAAGTTTCGAAAGATATTAACGAATGGAGTAAATAACCAATATCTGTTTAGTTGCAATTTTTTTTAAAGACAAAAAACTAATAAAAAAGTGATTGAGAATCCTCCTCCAACTATTTCCTTTTACGGCAAAGTTTAGGTGGAAGGATAGAGGTTTCTTAAGAAGTAATGAATAATTTAATAAACAATGCCATTTTTAAAATGAGTTCCGAATTCGATCTGGTTATTGATTTTGGGTGTCAAATGAAAAAGATTGGTCGCTTCAGATTTAATAAATAAAAAAAATAACTATTTTTAATATTGCTGGCCTTTTGTTTTGTTGTTTATGGTTAAACGTGTTGAACAAACAAAATTAAAATCGTTTGAAAAAAAAATATTTCGTTCAAATACATGATCTTAGATCATCAAATCTAAAGGAACTTCAAACTCAAACTTTTTTTCATATCGAGTTATTGGGAATAGCTTAGCGAAGACTTGTTGATCTTAAGAATGCTTGCCGGAACGAGGAAAGTTTGCATACAAGGCAGAATGTAAAAGGAATAGATCCTGAAATTTTTATGTATTAAAAATAGAAAAAATTAATTGAAAATGCCTATGCCAATTTCAAGATGTAGAGATTAAGTTAATTTTAACAGTAATAGTTTGCAAATTTTAATGTTTAAATTTCAAGTTATGTTTCATATATCAAACTGAGAAAAATTTTATTGTTATTTTTCTACTACACAGTAGAGTTAGGAGTAAACATCACTATTATTGTTTTAAAAGAAAAGTTAGTTTTCCTAAGGGTGCCTACTGAGATCTAAACCATTCTCTTATATTTCAAATGACTGTCGTTGCAACTATAAAAGTGGTGTCTAGGTGTAATAAAGTGGCTATGAGCTAGAAAATGAGACTACTTACAGCGCTAACTGGGTATTATAAGACTATTAGAATTTGAGCTGAATGGATAATAAAAAAAGAAAGTGTGGGAGAATTATTTTTTCTCTTGTTTCTTTGTGCAATTTTCGGTATACAACTTCATGGTTTTCCACAAGGTGGGGCTGTAAGTGGTTTTATTTTGTTGCGCATATTCACTTTACTATATCAAGACACTTTTTTTTTATAATTATAATAGCAGTTATTTTCAAGTTAAAAGGGTGGTTGCAGATTTTAGTGATCAACCCGCACATTTGTTATAGCACACGTTGTGAAATGTATTTAAAACAGATTTTAAAATTACTTTATGGAGGTAATTGAATGTCTTTTCTTCTCAGGGTCCAACAGTTTTCGACTTAAAACAATATCTTTTTAGCGGTTGCTGCAACAAATTTTTTTAAAATTTTGATTTGATTTACATCAAAAAAATTATTGTTGTAAATTACAAAGTATGCAATAGTTTTTTTCAATAAATTTCTTTGTTTTTTATTTTACCTGAGCAAATAAATTCAGTTATTTTTTTAATCGTTTTATTTATTTTTTAAAAAAAGCAGTCACCTAAAGGAAAATAAACAGTTGATTTTTTTTGTGCCCGGAGACTTATTGGCAACTTTATCGACTGCTCTTGCGAAAATGGAAAAGTACCATTTATTTTAGTAAATAGCTGCATATTGAGAAAATAATACTTTAAAAATAATGGTTTACTAAATATTTAATATCAAATATTAGAAAAAAAATTAAACAAATTCTGGATGCAACAGAAATATACTATAGTAATATGCATGTTGTTAAATGGTTATGTAAAGTGGATCAAACTTGACGAACGTGAGAAAGATGCAGACCTAATGAACAAAAAATATGCATTTTTAATGGGAAAAAACCCTTTATAGTTCTTACAGCGATCCATTTATCTACGTGTTTCTGCAACAAATTCATTGCATTTATTTATTTATTTGCCTCAAATTCATTTTTTACTTTGAAAAAAAATCTTGACTTTACTCTAGAGTCAAAAAATAATATCAATCTCGCACACTATGTTTAAAATAAAAAATTTGTTTTGAAAATTTCACTGTTGTGCTTTCTTTTAAATAGCTGCAAATTGAATTAAGCAGCTGAATTGGAAAAATAGCCTTACTAAATAAGCATTACCATATAAAATATATTAAAGGAATCAGTCAATAACAGTCTTCTTAAAATTTTTAATTCAACTGAAAAATAGATTCTAAGATAATATATTTGGTATATAAGGGTTTTAAAATATTCATACATATTTTTTATCTATAATAATAAGATAAAGTATTGGTTTTGTTAGCTCCAGTTTCTGAAGATCCTTAAAAATTTTCATTTAGAATTAATTAATTTATCGTATTTTTCATTGATTTTTTTCGTGGAAACGTTTTAAAAATTTTCTCATTGATTTTGACATTTTTGACATAAATTAAACTGAAAATGATTCTGTTGTATCAAATATTTTAAAGACGACATTAGTGATATTTGCTAGTTTGTAGGTTACATTAAGTCAAAAGGAGTTAATTACTCGTTCTTTCATATTTAATTATTTTTTGTTTGTTATGGCAGGCGAATTTAAAGAATCAACGTAAACGTAGTATAGCTGCGGACTACTTCTCCGCATTAGTATTTCTTAAGTTATTTGAAACCACGTGTTTATTTTGTTTAGAGTTATGCTTTTAAAATGTGTTTTTATAAATCTGAATAACTTAAAATCAACGGTAATTGAAATTAAAAACGAAAGTCCTGTGCAGAAAAGCAAAATAAATGAAGAAATAGTACTGATGCGTTTAGAAGAAACGTAAGAAATCGCCAATGATGCCTGATTTATTTTGGTAATAGGTACTCATTGATATAAAAAAATAAAAAGCAAAACTAATGGAGAAATGATACTAATTCATTTAGGAGATATGTGTAAAATCGCCATACTGTTATTGACTTCAATGATGCTTAAATAATTCTGGTATTAATTTTCTAAATCCAACAAAAAACTAAGCTATGTACTAAATCTCAAAATTAATGGAGAAATGGTACTAATTCGTTCAATTTATGAGAAAAGTAAAAGCTCGCAATCCTATTTTATAATCCAAAGATGTATAAATAATTTTGGTAAGAAATACCAATCGAAATAAATAACTAAACTATTTACTAAATAAATAAATGGTAAAATAGTGCAAATTTGTTTAGAGAAAAGTAAAAATTTCCCATAATATTATTGGCATCAATAATGCTTAATTAATTTTGGTAGCAGGTATCGATTGAAACAAATAAATACTATATCCTAAGAAAAGTAAAGCATTTCGGCAAAAGACCACTGTGAGCCCGGAGAGTCACGGAGGTTTATGCTGTACTATTTCGTGTCCAACAATATGAGGACTTCCCAGACAAGCTAATACATACCGATCAGAAGCTGTGTTGTCTTCAAGCCATCACTAGGGATCGAACCTTAGTTCTTCACTGTGACATCTCAGTCCACTGAGACACCGTGACTCAAACTATACACTAAAAGGCAAAATTAATGGAGAACTGGTACTAATTCGTTGAGGAGAAATGTTAAGTATCGCCATACTATTATTAACGCCAGCGATGCTTAATTAATACTGGTAATAGGCTGGTATTATGGTATTTGGGACAGTTTTAATAAGTAGAATATAAACCAATATAAGTATAATTAGTATTTTTTAAAACTGCATGAATGTTGAGCATTTTTAATATAGATACCGTAGAAAGAGATTTTTTACAGACCCTGGAAAGGAAAATCGCTTGATTGGGGTAAATTTTGACTATCCTGAGTTAACTTCAAGCTACAGCATCATTCCAAATAATACTGAATGCCAGTTAACCTTTATTTCGGGGGGATGAACTAATAAAAAACATGTTTTCGCGTAGTTTAATAACGTAAAGCCACCAACAGGATCCAAAATATAATAATAAGTAAAAAAATTGGAATTATTTTAGCTTTATTAATTATTTTAATATATGTCTTTCAGCATTGTGCATGATTTCATGGTTCTGTTCAGTGATTTATAGATCACTAGAACTTTTTCAACATTACGCCAAAGTGGAGATGATCTCAAGAAAGCATTGATCTCATCAGCTTACATTAAACGCAGAATGACGTGAAGTGTTTGTCTGAAATCACCGGAAAGGAGTAACAGAGTGCCGCCAAATAATTTGTCATTATTTTTTTATATCTTTCAATGTCCTGTTCAACGCCTCAAGCGATTTTTGTGTTCCATAGTGCAATCATCCCAGATGATAATTTTACTGTGTTTTAACACTGTGGCCATAGAAGAAATATTTTTTATGTTGCACACTGCATCTGGGTTGTTTTGAATATTTAGTGGCAGCTTAAATACTGAATGAGCTGTTCTGCCTCCGTTCAATAAAATTGCCGCAATGCCAGATGATGCAACGGCCAACGCGATGCCATTATTTGATCGTATTTCACAGAGAATTAGCGAAGTAATTAATGTTTTGCCTGTTCCACCTGGTGCATCAGGAAAAAAATCCACACTGTCCTGCTGAAACTGCGAGCATAATGCGGTCATAAATGCTCCTTTGTTTCTCATTCATTAGTGGAACATTGCGAGTAACAATCGCTGCCATTTTCATCATCGTATTGTATTGAAGTTCACGATTCATGTCAGTGTTTAATAAATCAGATGCANGAGATTTTTTACAGACCCTGGAAAGGAAAATCGCTTGATTGGGGTAAATTTTGACTATCTTGAGTTAACTTGAAGCTACAGCATCATTCCAAATAATACTGAATGCCAGTTAACCTTTATTTCGGGGGGATGAACTAATAAAAAACATGTTTTCGCGTAGTTTAATAACGTAAAGCCACCAACAGGATCCAAAATATAATAATAAGTAAAAAAATTGGAATTATTCTAGCTTTATTAATTATTTTAATATATGTCTTTCAGCATTGTGCATGATTTCATGGTTCTGTTCTGTGATTTATAGATCATTTACTGTTTTTTTTTTCACCTCTTACGAAGAATAGATTTTCAGCGAATGTTATACTAATTAAAATTAAAATTAGTTTAATTTTTGAAGTTTTAAAACAATTTTTAAATCAAATTTTATTGCACATGTGATTACACTTCAAAGACTTAAATATATGCCAATTTTTATTACTTCCGATGACAAATGTGCTTCAAAATTTGGTAAATTAATACAACAGACTAAATTATGAAAAGATTAAATATCCCTTAGAATTCTTCTTAAATTAAAACAAGAAGCAAAACATTTCTGAATACGAATTCCTAGAAGTCAAATAATGAAATTGTTTAGATTTTTTTCGGCTTTTTTGTCCACTTTTTTATGTTAAAGGTAATGAATTTCATCGCTTTAAATAGGAAGAGGAAAAATTGAAATTTAAGAAGGTGCTTTTCAAAGAAAAAAGACGACTTCATCTTTTTTTCTCGACTTTTTTAATTTCATCTTTTGTAAAGAAAGTTTTTGTCATGTTTAAACTTTTTATGCGAAACATTTATTTCAAATTAATTTTACTTTTTCTTAAATTTAAAAGTTCAAATTTAAAAGATTTTTTTTAACGGAACCTAATTGCTACATGTCTTCAAATGTTTACAAAGTAGAATAAAGATCTTAATTTGTCTTAAAGAGCAAATGTTGTGTGAATCTACTCTTCCTTTTTTATTATTTTTACACTTTTATAGTTCTTTCATGTTCAAATGTTTGCTCTCCAAAAATAACTTAACAAATGGCATTTTTACAATTTTTTTTTACATATATTCATTATTTTTTTTATTTATTTTTTTAAATCTTAAAATAAAAGAACAAGCAGTTAAATGGAAAATATCGAGCCATTTTTTACCCTTCAGATTTTTACCTGTCAATATAATCGGGTGTTTCTAAGAGATGACCCGCGATTTGAAAAACTAATTAGAAATCAGAAGGAAATGTAAATACAAGTTTTACTGCGTTCTGTAATTAAAGGAAAATAAGAAAAATCTGTGCTAATACTTCAGTTTGAATAGTCTAACACACAGCAAATAGCATTGCTTTATAATTTTACCAATCAGAAGTGCCACCTGGTGGGTAACGTTGGTAGTAATTTCGAAATTTGATGAACACCAATTATAGTTTCCAAAGAACTACATAAAAATAATATTAAATGCTTAAAATAAATCGAATGATAAATAAAGAAACTTTTTTCAAAAAGTATTTTGACTTAATTTACATTACATTAACTTCAGTAAGTTGAAAGTATTCTGGTTAATTGTTTGCTATGGATATCTGTAGAATCCCATTTTAATGATGCTCTGGGGAAAATGAGGTTAAAGCGTTAAGTTGTTAAATCGTGGTAAAAGTGAAGTCATTTAAAGGAAATAGCTTCCAAAGAAGATTTTGTTATTGGAAGGGATTTCTTTACGCTATTAGGATAAGATATTGAATGGATGTAAAGTCATTTGATGTAACACAAGTAAAAAGAATAAAAAACGTATTTTACTATGTAGTTACAGGTAATGACTTTTTAATAGGAGTTTTCTCAATAATCGTTTTTTAAATCATTTATATTATCTCTGTACCTTAACTATTAAATTTAAGCTAAATAATATAATGCGACTTAACTACGTTTTGAATTTTTTTTTACTGTCTGTCGAGGAGGAATATGATCATAAGCAGTCAAAATGTGGTATGTTCATTTAATCGCTTGGTGATTGCTCTAGCAGAATTTAACATCATATATTCCCCTAATATAATTTATCATCAATGACTCTGAAAAACCAGGGGCTCTTCAATTTCTCAATAAACTTCAATAATATTAATTTTCCTAGTAAATTTGAAAAATGCCATTCACAATTTTTATTATATTTTATTATTCGCTCTCTCTATCTCACAAAGTTCTTCTTCCTGGCACTACAGCTCAAAGCAGACCAAGTCCGCCTCAAAGAGTTTTTCTTTCTATCAGATGCATGTTGTTTCCATTTATTTATCCTCAATATTTTTATATATTTCTCAACGTCATAAAACTATCCAAATCTTACGAGGTTCATTTTCGTTAAAAAAATTTTCTTGTTCAATATGTTATGCTACAACAGAAACTTATTAGTTATATATAATCAAAGAAATTGAAAGTGTCATCGCGTTATAGTATTTCTGTGTATAAGAGCGTATTTTAACACAAACGTCCTTCGCAAAAGCCCCTTTCACCCCAACATGAGTTGATTAAATCTCAGGAAATCTGATTTCATTCATATGTTCTAATACAAAAAAATAAAGAGGTGAAAATAATAAATGTTTTTCTTTAAATATTTTATATTATCTCTACTTTCTAAGCATTAAATTAAAGGGAAGTAATGTGATGCACAGTATTTTTTGTTTTAAAAGTGGAGTTTTTGAAACCTTATATTGCAATGGCTGTTGGAGGGTTGGCTTATACAACAGTTAAGCATTTAGACAGAAAGATTTCTCCTGCAATCAAGTTCTTACCGAAAAACATTTATTAAATTATAAGATAGATTCAAATACAATAATAGTTAAGCTATTAAAACTCAATCAAAACTAATTTTCTTTTAACAATAATAAATATTTGTACAAACAATAATAAAAATTAAGGATAATATATATTTTCACAAATATAATGTTAGTAAGGTTGTTAAAATTCATTTATAACTTTTATTTAAGAAAAATATAATTGTAGGGGTGCATTCTAAAGGGTATTTGACTTTATTTTTTTCCTTAATCACACAAAATGTCATTTTTGGTACCATCCTGCAAATCTTTAATACTCCATTCTTTAAAAAAATAATTATTACGTATGAATCAATATTTTTCCATGCAGAATGAAATGGAATATTAGGTTAATCTCTAGCAAACTGAATTAAATTCTTTAAATTGTCCGAATACCAAGAATTCATCAGATTCAGAACACCAAAAGAGCGAATACCATTATTTGAAAATGAAGGATTAAAAAGTGACATGAATTCTAAAAAGTTCGTAATATTTGATCCATCGATCATATTTTATTATAAAAAGTGATGGAAAAATCTGCGGATATTTCTTAAATTATGAAAAATTATTTCTTGCTCATCTTTTCAAAATGAAATTTTGTATTTAATACATTTTTAGTGTAACTCGTCGCCAAAAATATTGGCACCTATTTTACACCAAAGTCGAGTAATCACTTGATGTGAGGTACGCGTCACCATTTTCGATAATCATTAACACTGAAATTTATACTTATAGCAAAATAAAATACTCGTAAGAGTCAATAAAGTTATTTTTTTAATACAATATAAAGTAAGAAGCATTGATTTAGAACGCCTATACACTAATTCTTAAAACAAAATTTGTTTGTAAATCAAGCATATGCGTAGTGAGAATATTCAGACAATTTCGAACTAGGCTTGGTAGAATGAACGCGCATCGAAATTATACAGTATAAAATCATTTATAGAATCCAGCTTCGATGAAAACAAACTCTCACCAGCTCAATCTGGATTGCAAGCAAACTACACAGTAAAAAATTACGGATCAAATAACGAAAAAAAAGTACTGGAACCAAGGTAGCCCGTACTTCTTACCTTAAAATTTATTTTAACCGGAACATGTTACGGAACAAAGGATCTGCTTTACCGTAATTTTTACAATAATATTTGCCGTAAAATCACTAAATCATTCTAATTAAATAAATATTAATGTAAAAATTATAGCATAATATTTTACGGTTAAAATGGATTTTACAAATGATGCACCCAAAGTGCTGGGACTTTATACCGTAATTAGATCTGAAATTTCTTACAGTGTATTGGTAATGCTCTACTTTTCTTTCTTGAATTTTTGATATTCAAAGTGCGCCATCATTTTTGTTTTCGGAAATTAAAATAACTCTGGTGTAATGTGAAAGCGCGAAAGTTAGGTGTGAACTTATTCAATTTTAAGTATTTAAATTCCAATCACACCCTTTAAGTTGTAGATGAACACTAATTTGGTTTTGTGTTTTACCTCTGAAAAAAAGGTTCTTTCACACCATTTATTTGGGTTGTTCAACATTATATTTGGAGAGATTGTTAGCAATGTATGTTTTTATATTTTTCTTTAGCTCTTCAATTGTTTCTTTTACAAAATTAATTTTTAAAAAAAATTACCTTGAAATCAGTTATAGTACAACAAAAACTACATTAATTACATACATGCTGTAAATTTGATAAAAATTGAAAGAATTATTATGTTTCTGTCATAAAAAATATATCATTTAAAAAAAAATATTTTTAGAGGCTTATTCTATTCAAAGGGCGTCAATAAAATCGAATTTCATCCATAAGATTTCGATTTTAAAAAAAGAAGAAAAAGTAAGATGGTGATCAAAATCTTAATTTTCTTTCTCCACCTTCAGCCAACGAGATGTAAAAATTACATGTAAAAATTAGCAAAAACTCAAAAAATTTAGTCAGAATTATTTCAAGTCGCCTAATGATGTTCAAATGTAAAGTTCGTAAGTTATTCTTACGATCTCATTTTATTTGGATTCATCAGTTAAAAGAAATTGTGTTAACTGCATATTGAAATGAAAATGGTTAGATAATTATGTGAGTTCTTGTCACGCAATGGTTGTTCGACCCAAATTATTACAATAATTTCATTAATATTAATGAGAAAAAACGGGAAACGAATTCTGAATGATAAATATGTATACGATTGTTCTTAAAATAACGAAAATCTAAGTTTGATATTTCTAATCTGAAATTTATTCACATCCTAGCAGAATCTTTTACTCCTTTACTTTATCCGATGGAATAATAAATAATAAGTGAAGTAACAACCTACCACTCGAAATAAGTAGACTTAAAGAATTTTTTGCGTTTTATAAAATAGTAGCACATGCAAATATTTACATGTAATAGTTTTAAAAAAAATTCAATTTCCAAAGAAAAAAATTTCAACAAAAATTTGTACTCCCGAAGAGCAATTTTCAAATCAAGCTAAAAATTTTTTTATTATTCACAATTCAGTCCTTGTTGTCAGGAAATAACATGTATAAAGTTTTCTTTAAATATTTACACGTTATACGTAATGTAATATTTCGCAATTCGTTCAATTTTAGAACAAAAAAATTCAGCAAAATTTGCACTTATAAGGCATGTATCAGAAGTGCAATTTTCAAATCAAGTCGAATTTTTTTGATACAATCAATTGTTTTGGTTAGGAAATAATATATATGAAGTTTTTTTTTACCTATTTAAGTTCATTTGCGGAAATTGATTTATTGAAAATATAAATTTAAGCTAAGTAATTTGTAAAGAATCACAAAAAGTTTGCCAATTTACAACGAATACAGACGGAAGAATCTCTTTGAAGATATTTAAAAAAATATATTGTAGATTTCAAACGACTTCTCGTTCGAGTTCTGATTGAAAAAACAAATTTTATTTTAATCAAATATCTGTAAAATGCAGAATTTCAAAACAATGGAAATGTTAAAAACAATAGAAATTTTATTCTTATTAATTTTATTCTTTTAATTGAAGCTTTTGAAACACATATATTAAAGCTTTCGTTATACACTGTTAGGAATTTTTCGGAAAAAAATGGTTAAATAACAATTTATTTAATTGTCATTTTAACCATATTTGAACAAAACCGTCAAATAACAATAATTAAGATGGTATTCAAACTGTTAACTGTGTAAAAAACGGCTTATTAACTGCTTTCATCTTATACGGGGAAGCTGCAGAACTAAAAGAATACGTTACTTTCATTTACTCATCGAAGGCAACCCCATAATCTGTTTAACTATCTCTAATGTCCAGTTAAATCTCATTTTTGAGGTTTTGAAACCATGCCAGTTAAAATTGGCTAAAAAACTGTTGAGTTTTGTATTCAGGGTTTGTTAACCATTCTAGTTATAAAACGGTTTCAAAAGAATAAAGATAAAAAAAATCATTACCGTAAACTTTATGGTTAGTTGGATAGACAGACTGCTGTCAATTATTTTACCATAATTTGAGAATAAAAATTACAACAGTGGAGAGAAAAAGGAGCCTCAAATTAAAGTAACCTTTTACAGTTAACATAGTTCTTTGCCTGAGGGACCATTAAAACTTGACGACTTATTCAAGGTAAATATTGTAGTTCTTGAAATTTTTTAACTTATTAGTTGCTTCGAATTAGGCAAAATAAATTTACACATTATTTCTTGATCTGAAGAACTATCTGAAAATAAAAATTCAACTTGATTGACAATTTTGGTACTTGAATGATAATTTTGGTTCCTGAATTGTCAGACAAATGAACTATTTTAGAATTTCGTATTTTCATTTCTTTTAGAACTTTATATTTTACCGTTTCATGCCATATAAGCCAATTTCCATTTGTCATATGGAGAACAAAACTTGACTCATTGAAAAAAAGCGACCAATCTGTAGATGTCCAGTTGCGATACTGGCGTGTTAATTCCAGCCTTCGTTGTCAATAAACAGCAGTCATTATAGAGTCCTGTACTCACAAATGTACCGGATGGAGCCGTGGGAGCTCGGGAGATAGAGTCAGAATGAGGTGAACCGGGTTCGAATTCCAGCAATGGCTGGTTGACACGAATCCGCACCCGGCTTACATCGACCGCAGTACTGACATAAAATATCCTCAGTGGTAGACGGATCATGGGTTAGTGTCTCCTTGTTGTCAGACTTACCCTGGGTGGATTTCGTGATTTTTCTCACCACGTAACGCAAATACGGGTTAATTCCCTCAAAAAGTTCTCCACAAAGGCATACTTCTCCCAATACTTAACCCAGGAGTTTCCTTGTCTTCTGAATTAGGTTCAAAATTACGAGACTACAGCGCTGAACATTGGTAGCCGTAAACTCAAAAATTGGATCGGGTGTTCAATGACGTTTACAAAATTATAAAATAAAATAAAGATATAAAACTTATTTCAACTTAAATTCCTCATCTCATTGATCGCTGAAATTTTTTAACGTTTTTATAGTTATGCTGGATTATTTTAAAGTGTAGTACTGTACCTTAAAATAAGGATACTCGCTCGTGATAATTCGCCGTAATTTAGAAGCATGCAAACCTATTAATCTTTAGCTATAACTATACTAGCCACGCGCCAGATATGTAATTTCATTCGGGAATATAAATTGATGCGCAAATGCGTGATGCATTTATAATATGTTTCTGAGGGAAAACGCCTAAATGATTCATTTTCCACGTAATGCGTCTAAATTGACAACAGTTTGTCTTCTACTTACTGTATCTTGAAAGAAAATATCTAACGTGGAAAAAGTGTCATGGAGCATTTTCTTTTACATTGCTTATTAATTTTAGCTTTTAACTTAAATTGCTGCTCAATATCAAACATTTAATAAAGAAAATTAAAGAAAAAGTAAAGCTTTGCAAGAAAAAATAAAGTCAGTTGTAAGACGTGAGGGCCATGGAGACCCAATGGCCACAAAAGCTGACCAAGCTTGGTCTTGTGGCCATTCAATTTCAGGAGCCCTGAATTTCGTAAAATCTTAAAAACAGTATGAAAAGAAACATGTAAGAAAGTAAAAAAAAAGCATTTCATAAATGTGTTATTTTCAGAAAAAGAAAATAAAAATATTTTTACTGGATATTAATCTTTTGAATGTCTGATTTTGATTTTAAATTAATGAATTTGTTTTTATTTTTATAGAAATAAGATATTTTTAAATTTTCTAATTGATTATAGTATTTAACTAAATTAAATGATTTCATGGTAGTAAAAGCTTTATTTCTTAAAACCTTCTAGCAAATTTTCGTGAGCATAATTTAATAAAGCCTATGACTATTTGAAAGTATAAATATTTAGCTGACGAAATTGTTCGGTTACTGGCTTAATTTTTTTTTCTTAATAATTTTTTCTGAGTAATATTTTCCTAACTATATAATTTATCAGTACGATTTGCATTCTGGAATGAAATAGCTCTAAATCTAATTAAAATCGGTATAAAATGAGCAAAAAAATTTAATACTTATTTACGTGAACTTAGTTCGAATAGGGGGCTCCAAAATAATGTTATCATTGGTCCCATTTTTTGTTGATGTTTGGGTTCGTTTAAATATTTTGAAATATTCTATAGATTTGCATATGAAAAGAATAACAATATTTCTTTATGCACAAATATAATGACTAAATATTTTCGTCCATGAGTAGACAATGCATATAATATATAGTTTTATGAACACGGCATTGCTAAGTCTAGATTTAATTCAGAGGAGAAGTAAACTTCTAAATAAAAATTTTTGATATTCATATTGAAGCGAGCTTTAAATCGTGCTAAAATAAATTTAATTGAGACTGCTCTAAATTTTATACAAAATTACGAATTGTTAGCAGCTTATTACAGCTAATTATTACGAATTATTACATCTAATTACATTAAATTTACTAAAGCCCTCAGGATTTAAGAGGCTTTATAATTAACACGAATTCAACTCACTATGGGGATATTTTCTTATCTATATCGTCCTACTGATATTGAAAATATCTTAAAATGACTGAGCTTGCTGAAAGTAAATTGACTTGTGCGAAAATCGACTTACTAAATGGCGAAGCTAAATTAAATGCGCTAATTTTGAGCGACAAAAAAAAATTATACATAAATATTAATTTGAAAATATAATTATTTCTCTCAGTTTAAAAAAGGAAAATAAATAATGGCGCATCAAATGCATTTTAAATAGTATTTTATTTCGTCATCTTTTTTATTTATTTAATCATTTAATTCATCATACGATATAAAATACATAAAATATATAAAATTTTCAACCGATATAAAATAAAATTTTCAACCGATTTTTAAATGTTGTTAATGCAATAAATCTCTTCTAAGATTCCTTAGTGAATTTAAAAATAATATTTTATCCACGGAACTTGGAAATTATTGGTATCAAATCTAAGATAAAATGCGTTTTGAAAATTAGAGCCTGTATTAACGGTTAAAGTAAACAATAAATATAATGCGGAAATCAAAAATGCATTTATTTCTTTATCTTTTATTGAAAGTAAGATTATATATTCCTCATGAAGCGATTTAAGGAGGAAGCATTTTCTCACAACCTGAGTTTACATAATTTTTATTAAAAGTATAAATAATTTTAAAAATATTTCTGTCAGTGTTTGCTTAATTTCTTATTACTGTTCATCTCGGATATCTTTAAAGTTCTTTGAATAGAAAATGTTTATTCAGTTGTTTCCGTTTTAATAATTTACAAGAAAATAGTTCTAGATTATATTAAACGATAAAAACAGATATTTGTTTTCAATTCGAAAAGTAAATGTTGCAAAGAAAAAAATAATACATTCATGAATTCAGTGTAAAACATGTGAATAAAGGTTAATTGTTTTGTTTTTTATCTATGAACTATATTTGAGCTGCATTTGTTAGCTAAAGGTGTTTACTTTGAACAAACATGTTTTTTTTAAGGAAAATTTAAAGTTTTCAAAATAAAATTCGAAATTTTTCGTGCTTAATTGCATTAAAATTTATTGAACTACCGTTACAGGTCTGTTTAATGAATTTTTAAAGAATGATTCTTCTTTAAATATAGAAACAGACATGCAATAAACTGTAAATTGAGTTATTTATACTCTGAGGAAAAAAGTGTGGCTAAAATTACTAAAATATGGTAAACTGTACACATTTTTGGCTCTATGGGGATCATATTCTGGGGTGTTTCACAGACCGTCGCAGATAGCCCATGGTTCAGCTCCAGTGCGACGTAGCTAAAAGTACATACCTGTCTCTATACACACCAAAACTCACGGTAATTTTTACCGTAGTGCTTCAGTAATGACTTTTGGCAACTACTACTACTATTCCTACGACTATTACTACCAGTATTATCAAATTAAAGAAAAATGTCACAAAAATCGGAAAAAAAACAACACAAAGAGATTGAACCTGCTACCTCTACACTTCAGAGAATTTGGAGGAAGAACATTATGAGAAGAACAATGGAGGCCCCAATAATGTATTGTTGCTTTACTGGAAATAAATCCTAGAGTCTTCCTCACCGTATGGTACTTCAATTTCGCTAACCGCTCTGACGCGTGGTTATAGTGGAATCGAATCCCGCTGTAACACTGTGTGTATATTCTTGATGTCTTTCTTTAACTTGTATTTTTTGGTATTCAATTTGAAAATAGTTTTTAAGCTATTTCAGGTATTTAAAAAGGAGCCCACATATGTATGCGAATAAATAAATAAAACCCATAACCCCTTAAAAGAGGCATAATACGGGAACCATACCTTGATCTATCTGAGTTCAATATCCTTAAATCACTTGAAAGCATCATTTAGGCTAATTTTCGTTCGGTTCTAATTAAAAAAATGCTAGGGAAATAAATAATTAACTGTCAGCTAACTCCTCTCAGACATTTCAATATTAGGAGATTAAGGAAACAGTCTTTAAAGTGCAACTTATTGTAAAACATTCGCATAAAAAATTTGTAAAAAGTGTTACATTTACAAGTGACTGTTTCAAGCTTTTTGCACATCATTATGATTCGTCGCATTTGAATAACTTAAAAAAATAACGAAAGAAACTTGAAATAATTAATATACATTCAGAACATTGTGAATAAAATTTCTATAAAATGTTAAACAATTTATTTTTTTTTAACAATATTTCCGAGCTTGATCTTGAAAGTGGCGTAAGTATAAATTTTGCAAGATGCTTTAAAGTGAGTGAGTATTTCTAGCATTTAGGAGAAATTGCGCAACAATTTCTTCGAAACTATACCGATAATTTTTTATATATTTATTCTATTTAAATAAAATGATATAATCGTATTTTTCAAAGCTTAGTACTTTTCAATAAAATGTTTATGAATATCGTGTATTGAATCTTTGCGACAAAAATGCTAGAATTCTGTGGTACGATGTTTAATATTGATTTCTATAACTAAATAAGCATTTTCTCTCGATATTAGCTATCGACAAGTTTGTCGACCCATTAATTATTAAATAAAACTAAGTAATCACAACTCTTGATTTTATTTTATTTTCTGATAATTAAATAGTTTAATTATTTTCTAATCAAATCTTTCAAGCATAAAAATAACGTGAATCATAAGTGTTAATTAGAATTTCTGACAATTTCAGTCATTAAAATCAATTTAATGATCTTTTTTGATGCTTTTTGAGCATAAAATGTTTGAAAACAAATTATAATTTAAAATTTTCCTTTACAAATTAATTAAGGACTTAAAACTTATCTTTCAGTTTCAATAAGGGTTATTAACTTTAGAATTTTTTAGCTACTAACTTTTTCTTTTAATTATTTAACTCAAAACTTTAATAATTTTGGTAACTGTAAAATAAGATAAAAAGAACTAAAGTATTTTTTTTTATAAAAAAGAAGAATGAAAATTTAAAAATTATAACTAAATTGGGTAATTTATTAAAAATTGAATAACTAGAATTAATGGTCAATATTAAGGTGAGATATGAAAATTGAACCTATAAAAATTAACTTGAATTGACCTGAAAAAATAACCCTGACATCTAAAAAGGGAATCGAACCCATAAAAATTGAATAACTAATTAAAAAATTAAATAATTATTTAAAAATTTGAACAACTAATTAAACAATTGCATAATTAATTATAATTATAATTAATTACAAATTTATTATTATAATGATAAATTTATTATTATAATAATAAATTTATTATTATAATTATAATTTTAATTTTAATAATTTTATTAATAAAATAACAATAAATGTTTGGGAAATTATTAAAATTAACTTTTTTTATCAAATGGAATTTAATCAAAAAAATACCTGTACTTGCTCAAAAATTAAGAATTATACTAGATTTACTTAATTTATAATATTTCATTGGAAACTTTTCGTAAGTATTTATGTGATACTAAAAAAGATTTTGCTTTTGAATCATTTTTTTTTATAATTCCAAACTGTATTCAATACAATATTTTCAATTAGTAAAGGTTTTGGTCACAATATTAAGTTCAATATAAGTATCCCAAGACAGATTCATTGTTTCAATTTTGTTTTGATGGTTCCCGATTTTAGTTTTAACAAAGAAAAACTTTGATGAATTTTAAGTACAAAATGTTTCAAGCACAATGTAGTGGGTGCGTTTCTAAAATGGAGCTATTAAAGACCTCCAATTATCCCAAATTTTGAGTTTATTCGTTTACGTTTAATATATAAATTTTATAAATATACATGTTTTTATTATTGGATGTGTTCTCCCACAGATCAAGAACACAGAGATACTTAATAATGTGAATTTTATTTGATTATCACGCTGTGCTTGTGGAAAGAACTGTTTCCAAAATACTAATTTTTTCTAAATATATATTGTGAATTGACTTCGAACATTTATAAAATTAAGCATTTTAAAATTACTTAGTTTCCTTTTCACCAAATTAATTATAATTTTTTTTAAATTTTTTGTACAGGTTATCCACATGACTCTTCTAAGCCGGCTAGAAGCTAGAAAAAACAGCAACATTCGTAATGGTGAGAAATCAGAATGGCAAAACCAACAAGAATTTCAAGAAGCTCAACTTAAGAAGGATATGACGCATATGTTGGAAACTATTAAACAGAGTAGTGTCCTTGATTCCAGTGGTGAATATCGAATCATTAACTTTGTAATGCGAGCTGAAAGTTACGGGGTAAAAAACAATGTTCGACAAGACTTGAGTCTAGTCACGCAAACTACCATTAAACATTTAATTCATCTCGAATCAATAGTTAGCCGATGGCATGGTCCGATATCCGTCGCCATTTTTAGTCTGACACAAGACATTCCACTTGCCATTGACGCCATATTGAATATCAGACGTTGTGTTCCAGCAACCAGAACAAATACAAGTTTTCACCTAGTCTATCCATTAAACAGCCCTTACAATAAGGCACCTTCTCCTCAACCAGTAGCCCTAGATCCATGTGAGAATATGAAAGATAGAATTTCTAATTTTAAAATATCAGATAACTACGCTCACGGTGTTCCATATCCTAGTAACCTTTTAAGAAATGTAGGCAGGCGCAACGCTCTAACGGACTTTATATTTGTCATGGACATCGATATGGTACCAAATGACAATTTGTACTCCGATTTTATGGAATTTGCTGCGACGAATAAACTGTTCGTAGAATCTCATAAAGACGATAAAACTGTTTATGTTGTGCCTGCCTTCGAGATTAAAGAGGGTATAGAAATACCACAGGACAAAACAGGATTGCTTCAGTTGTTAGAACTAATGGAGGCAAGGCCTTTCTATTTTGAAATGTGTTGGAAATGCCAAAAACACACGGACTATGAAACTTGGCAGAAAGAACCTCCAAGTCCAAAACTTGCTGTTATATTTGAAGTTCTCTGGCGGGATCCATGGGAACCATTTTATATAGGACGTAATGTTGCGCCATTTTACGATGAACGTTTCAGGCAGTATGGCTTCAACAGAATTAGCCAAGTAAGAAATAATTTTATTCCTTATTTAAATTGAAAACAATAAAGCAAATTTCCAAATGCTTGTTAAAGTTTGATCAAAAGAAGTAACTGTTTTCTCTCTTTGTCGTAAAGCTTATCGAGTTCTTATATTCATGCTACAGAGTCTAGTTCAGATAATGTCTTTTTTTATTATATCACTTTAAATAAACAGTCAATCTATACAGTGAATGTGCTTAAATGTATTCTTTCTACACCTCTTCACTTCGTCGGGAACATAGGACTATTGTCTTGCCTCTCCATCTCACCCCGTTGATGGCCAACGGGCTACAAATTTTGTTCATTGTCTTTAATTAATTTATAACATTTCTCCACCATTTGGCTTACCTCTTTTTCATTTACCACCTTGGGATGTATTGTTGAGCACCTGCTTTATTTTGAATTTTTTCCAGTTTTCTGATGGAGTGTCTGATCCATTGCCATTTGCATATCTATTAGTTTTTGCTTACTGATTCTGAATAATTCATTGTTAGAAGTTTTGCAAAACCATATTGTATTAAGAATTCTTCTAATACATTTGTTGGTAAAAGCTTGTTCCGTATTTCAATTTGTTACCAAATTGTACCAGATTTCTGTACAAGAGTACTGATTTAACATTTAAATTAAATATTCTTAATTTTGTTTCGTTTGATATAGTTCTGCACTTCAAAAATTTATTCAAAATCACGAAATCACTGCTTGCTTTATTCAATCTGTTGGCAATACCTCCTTTGCCATTTGTGATACTTAATTTACTTGGATTAATTTTTTTATATTTTGAACCCAACTGAAACGAAACAGGGAAACTTTTATGTTATGTCATGGAGTAAACTCACTTTTTTAGGACGATTGCGTCAGAAATATGCTCCTCATCTTTTGGGCGAGTGCAACTATATATTGAGCTTCGTTAGATAAGAACATTATTCTAAAATAAATAATAATTATAATTCAATACTTGAATGTAGATCTATCAATAACATGCTCACAAATTATAAAATTGAAGTTAAACAGTAGCATTCAGCTCTTTATATGTTTTATTTAATAGCATATCTTAGAAAATTTATGCCCAAACAGTTACATATTAACATATTTAAATAACAGTAACTTTTACTTCAAATGAAAGAAAACTGAAAACCTGATGCTTTGAATATCATAAATAAAACTCATATTTTGGATCACTGTTTCATGATGTTAAAGTTGATTAGCTTTTAATTTGTATGTTTATTTCTTTTTCTCTGTTTATGTATTCTAAAAACACTTCTTGCTGAATTTATTCATATTCATTAGAGAATATATTTTGAATTAATTAATTTTAAGGATTCTGTTTAACTGACGCGAGTTTTCTCTAAATACTGAGTTTTGAGACTCTTGAAAATAATAAAATAAATGTGCTCAGTTATTTATAAAAATATAAAATCAATTTTGTTGGCATTATTTCTTTATAATTGAAAATTTTCTTAAAATTGCCAACTAATAAAAACTAGATTACTTTTCTATTTGCTTTTCTAAATACAATTTTAAACATTTCAAAAATTTAATAATGTATGAAATATTTTGAGAGCTTCTGTGTGTTTTACTAATAAAAAGTGAATATAGTAAATTATGAAAATTCTCCTAAAAGCGTATTTGTCAACCTTTATATATTTTTTTTCCAACTAAGTTCGTCAATAAAAGAATTTCACCCTTTATAATTGAAAAAAAGCCTCCTCCCACACACTATTCTAACTTCTTTTTTTTTTTTATCAGAAAGCAATTTTTCAAATGTTCTTAGAAATGATAACTTTAAATTAGAAACCAAATAGAGGTTAAAAAAAATCACAAAGCAATATAATCCATTTCCCTCTCAAAATCCTGGTCTTAGTAAAATAATCGAAAAATAAAGAAATATTTCTGCTAACAATTTCGGTGGATATTCTTTCCAACTCTATGTATATACAACAAAAATGACAAACACTAAATGAATAAAATCATAAAGAGGAAAAAAAGCAATTATCTTTTGAAAGTAAAATCCCCCTGGGTCGAAGAAAAGAGGGGGGTGGAAAAAATATAAAAAGTACCCCAAAAAGCCCAAAAGCAGAAACAGTTACCTTTCTTTTCATAAATCAAAAGCGGGGAAAAAACCGGAAAAGAAATAACCGGAAACAAAAGCGTAAGCATCAAAAAATTCGCACAGACTTACCTTACATACCTTTTCAAAGTTATCAGTCGGTGACATCAAAGGAAAAAAAAAGGAAACTAAAAGAAAATATCATCCTTTCCATAGCTTCTTTCTAATACCGTTTAAATTGAACTGGAAAACAGAAAGGATGAAAATTTTTTGTTCTTTGTTTTTCATATTTTTCCTCTAGATTTATCAGGATGCTCTCTTGTGAATAGGTTCTTTTCAAAAATTTTTACTTTGCACTTCTTTTCATTATCTTTCATCACGAAGAATAAAGAAAGAAAACTGAAAAATAATATACTCATAAATTGACTCCTTCAATATGAGAAAGAAATTTAAGAAGAGGAAAAAAATTTTAAGATTAAAAAATAAATAAATAGAATACACAGTGAAGGACTTGAAAATGCACTTGATTAATGTTTTTAAAATTGTTTGAAAAGTTTTGGGAGTGAATACTGGACAAACATTTTTAACCTTGCTGCTTTAGAGTTGATATAGAATTTGAGTAGAAAAAAACTGTGTAAAAAGTTTAAGAATACTTTAGAATAGGCTGTAGAGTTAGTTTAATAGTTCTATTATGATTCAATTTATTCATTTTAACTAGGTTTAATAAACTAAATAACCTCGAAACAAAATTGCTCATATTTGTTAATGCAAAAATTTTGAATGTTGTATAAAAAAATTTTTTTTTCATAGCTGAATTTTATTTATTTGAAGTAAGAAATAGAAAAAATATTTTTTTTCTCTGTTTTTTTATATCTTTCCTTGATTTAAATGAATTCTTGAAAGCAGGTTCCCGTTTTAAAAAAAATACTTTTCTTTCCTTTTCATTATTACTTTAGAATGCCTAAAAACTCTAACTATAAATTCTAAAATTATGAAACAATTTCCATAAAAATGCCTTTACATTTCTATTTCTTAATGCACTTGTTGAACGACAGTTCATTGATTAAATTGCAAATAACAAACAAAATTTTTTTGGAGTTGCAAAATGACTATGCAATTAACTTTTGAAAAAATAAAATAATCGCATTATTTTATAGGCCTATACAAGGCTTAAGCTTTTATTAATATACAAGACTTACATAATAACGCATGAAAATATATGTAAACTACATATCCTTTTAATATGTTTCAAAATAACTTCTATCTGATGTAATCTGATGCATCGGATGTAAAACTTTCTGAAAGAACTTTCAATTTGAGAAATTTAGTTTCCATTAGTTTTTAGAAATAAAGCTCGTATTTGGAATGCTCTTCAATCAATTCTGATATTCTTAATTTCTAAAAACGTCCTTAAATATTGTATTTTCCGCTCGAGCAAAATTTTAATTTTAGAAAGTATTGCATAAATATTTAAAGATTTGTTTAAAGAGTAGATTTATTTACTGATTTGCACAACTTTGGCAACCAAAGTTGTGCTAAAGAAACAAGATTTCAAAGTCATTAAAAAAATTTTAAATGTCAAAACTTAAGAGCATTACAAACGAGAATTCCGAATGTTGTTTCTGAAAATTTTGCATTCTGGATCTGTCGTGGAAATTAAACCCACAAATTGGGTCAACTCGTTTCATATAAGAATTAGTAAACAGATAAGATTGTGCTCTCTCCGAGCATTGGTCTTACTTATGAGTCAAAACAAGCATAAAATGAATTTTAAGAAATATCATAAAAAGGTGCGTACATTAGATTAAAGGTAATCTGTTAAAACTAATTTAAACAGTTTTTAATTCCGATCATTTTATAAAATATTTTTTATTAGATTTTAGTACTATTAATTCATTGTTATTTTTAAAAAAAGAGTTTTGTAAAAAACGAAAATGTGTAACTAAATATAAGTTAAAATAAAAAAACGACAATCCTTAGAAAATAAGAAACTTTTGTTGTTGCAATGCTTTCAGAAACAAATATAGTAAAAATCAATTAAACTAACGGAAGCAGAAAAAAACATAGGATTTTAAAACCGAACGTGTTAGTTTCGATTCGGCTAATTATTTTTTTCCTCAAGAAAAATGTTGTTCGCAGAGCTCACTGAAAGCAATTACAAAGAAACGAAATACCATCGATTGAAACAAAATCTGCCATTAAGGGTTAGAACTTGGTAAATAAACTTTATTTCTTTAAACTAAAAGAAAGTACTTTTTCGTGCTAATTCTTGAGTGTAAAAAAAAGATAAAATGGTGTTCAAATGAAATGTAATATGCTTTAGGTTCAAACTGTTATGAGTTTTACGACAAAACAGTAAAAAGTTAAATACTGTTCTAAAATATTATGATAAAAATATATACTGTTCATATAAATTGAACATCATACCCTATTTTCTTATTAAATGGATTGAAATGCAAATACATATTAGTAAAAAGTTTTAATTTTGAAATAAATTAATGGAGAATATTACAGTATTTCTATGTATTGAAATGCAAATACATCCTAGTTAAAAGCCTTAATTTGAAATAAATGTATAGGAAATATTACTGTTCTTCCATATATTTGACGTTGTTGCCTCTTGCCTTAATATGGTTATTGTCAAAGTTGAGCGCAATATTATCACAATAATTACATGTATTATATGTTGCTCTTCAGAGATCATTGAAATTAAGGACATGCAAATCAAACACATAACCTTAAAACTTTAATCTCTAATTAAATGTATTGAAATGCAAAAACATACAAAACATACAAACAACAAAGATTTAATTTGAACTAAATTAATGGGGAGTATTATAGTAAGGTTACAAATTACCTTCTATGAAATCAAAGACATGCAAATCCGACACATTACTCTGAAACTTTAATCTCCAATTAAAAGTCTTGAAATGCAAATATATAATAGTAAAAAGTTTTAATTCGAAACAAATTAATGGAAAATATTACTGTTTCTATATGATGGTGCCTCTTACTTTTACATGGTTATTGTCAAAGTTGAGTGCGTGCAATGTTTTCTTGTTAATAGTATGTTTTACGTAATATTATCTTCTATGGATTATTGAAAACAAGACCATGTAAATCCATTACTTAAATCTATTACAATACCCTAAAAACTTTATTCTCTAGTTAAATGTCTTGAAATGAAAATACGTATTAGTTAAAGGTTTTAGTTACTAAAAGGTTTTAGAAAAAGGTTGAAATAAATTAATAGAAAATATTACTGCATTTTTATTTCTTTGACGTTGTTGCCTTTTACCCTTATATAATTATTGACAAATTTGATTGTAATATATACTCAACTTAGAAGTTAGATTGAGGCATTACGTTAGAAGTCGGCATTACTTTCTAAGAAAATCAAAATTCAAACTCACTCTATGTCGTCAGATTAAGTGTCAATTATTACCAAGACTAATTTATTAATAATAATTAAAAATTTCCCTGATATCCTTTCAACATTCCAAATATGCAAATTCAAAATCCATTCGAAATCTGTGAAGGAGAATTTAATTATAATTAGAATGAAGTAGTTCCGAAAAGTTAGTTTAAGTTAGTTCAAAGTTAGAATAGTTAGCTAGAAATGTCAATGATTTAAATGCCACTTTCGGGGGGAAAAGGGGGCTGGGTATGAATTTCCTTAAAATAACTAATATTTTTCTTTTGCATTTAGTCTCCTAATTAAGGTTCGCATTTTATGATTTCTGAAATTTTACGCTCCGTTGATTGATAGGAAAGAATTGTTAGTCGTTTTGCTTTTGTCGACAAAATTTACCGGGAATTTCCGTAAGCACAGCTCTTTATATATCTTTATAATCCTTTTAAAAAAAGAAATCGAAAAAAGTATACACTTTTAGGATCATAAATAAATGTTCAAATGTTGAAAAAATTTCACCGTTGAAGAAAAAGAGGGATAAACGAAAAGTCAAAATTGTTTAATTCAGAACTGTATACTAATACTATTCACTAAATTTGATGAATTTTAAGACACTAGCAGTTTGCAAAATATATTCTTCAAAATTTTTGGTAAAAGTAATTAAAAGCTCGAGAATTTTATCCTTTTAAAAATTATTTTGTGTTTTATATATATTGACAAATAGTTAAATCTGATAACTTGCTTATCATATTAACACAAATACAAGTTGCATTCTGCACGAAGAAAAAAATTCTAGTAAAATTACCTTACGGTACGGTAAAAATATTTCTGTTAAAACAAAACTATAAGTTTGGTTAATAAATTTAAAATATACAGTATTTAAACTATTCATTTGGTAATTTTTCCATTCATAGGGTAATGGTTTACCAGAAATTTTGGTTTTCCAAATTGAAGTAATTTTTATCATACATTAATCAAAAAATACAAAACTTAGAAGTAAATTTAACCGAATAAATGGGTTTTTTTTCTGCCATGTAAGATATTATGCTAAAATTTCCAAATTTTACCCCATTATCCAAATTTTAGCACATAGCTTGGTAAAATATAAAACCATATTTTTTATACAGTTTCGGCAAAAGTTACCTAGCATTTTGGTGTACCCATAGAAACAGAAACATAGTAAAATTTACCTTATTTTGGTAGTTTTGACCATGGTTTTTTTCTCAACGTGATTATCACATTTAATATATTTTTTTAGTATTTCTGCGAAGAATAGAAAAATATTACTAATCGTATATAATATTTATGCAGTAAAAAAAGCTATCGAAATCTAAAAGAACACTGCTGAAAACGGATGGTGTACATAACTTCACAAACTGTTTGATTCCTGAATGAAACTTAAAAGTGTTTCTGTTAAGTGTCTTTCAACTCAATCAAATAGATTCTTTTAAGTATTTTTAATGCGTCGTTTTAAATAGTGATTTGTTTGATTTCGATAGCGTTTCTCTGTTTTCCTCCTATTAATTTTAATTTCTGAGCCTCTATGTAAATACTTATTGACTGTAGTTTTGAAAAGGATTCTCAAAATATATGTTAAATGCAATGATAACAAAATGCCGTGTATGTTTAAAATGGACAGATTTTTGTAAGTGTCTGGTATTTTGTAAGGTAGCCTTTAAAGGTATATAATATATGCAGTTATTGAATGCAGTTACGAACTAAACCTATTAAACAGAGCCTTTTATATAGAACATTTATCCAGAAATCATTCTAATAGAGACATTTTTAAACTACTGTGACTTGGAAGCATAAACTAAATGATTCAAGGGGAAATTTTATTTTTGTGGTTAAATAATTATTTTTCTAAGTTTATTTACAATAATATGTGCTTTAACTTAGCTGTTGCTCTGTAAACATCCTTAAAAAGCAAATATTTATTTATTTAAAAATTATGAATGTTTAATAAATGCATGAAATGGTACTGCCGGACTAATGGTTTGACGAATTATTTCCTGCCAAAATATATTATCAATAATCGTTAAGTAAAATAAAACAAATTCGAGTAAACAAGTTAAGTATATTGGTTTTTCTAATTGCTTTTTCATATTTTTCTGTTTACCTTTAATATTCATTTTAGAATTGGATTGAAGAAAAATTTGCCTGTCATAGAAATTTGTATTGATTTGAAAATTTTTTAAAGCAAGATTTCCAATAACTGTAAAAATAACTATTTGTTTAGAAAATATATTCCACAAAAAGAAACTTAAAAAGACTTTAAATTTGCAGAAAAATATTATATTTACTTTACACACTATTTCTTTTTAAATTACTACTTGCGTAAAAAAATAGTCGCAGTTAAAAAATACGCTTTAACAGTTCAGAATAAAACATAAAAGTATCACAGTTTTGAAGTGGTATTGGACGTTTATATAAGTTCAATTTAGAGTGTAATTCTATGCATTTTAAATGTTCACAAAAATATAGTATTTAAAATGCTTAATATGAAAAATGCTCTAAAATAGACATTTTTTAAAACTGAAACATAGAAATTTGTACTTTTCTGTAATCACTTTACATATATGCTTTATTTTTACGTTATTATTTTATTTATTAAGTTACGTCATTAACTTTTTCAAAGGCTTCGTGATGTTTCAAATTGAGTCAAAAATGACTTTATGATAGCTACTCTTTGCAGAAACAATGTGAATAAGTTTGAGAGCGAAATTAACAGACACCCGCGTAACTATGTTAGTTTGACTGATGTGAAACGTAACTACGAGTAAAACTACTGTTTTCAAGATTTTGGATTGTTTATATAACTAATAGTTTTTATAACTAATTCTTGAATTTAACAAGCATAATTTTTGGTTTCCTAAGCAGAATGCACTAAATCTTAAATTTCTCCTCTCTATTTTCTCAGGCATTTTTCAAATTCAGAAATAAATTTGAGACAATTGGCAACTGATTTAAGAATTTGCAATTAATTGAGCTTTTAGCAAATTGATTTAGTATTTTTAAAATCAAAGTATTAAACTATATTCAGTATTTTATTACTCAACCCTGTCCCGCCCCCACCAGGGGGCATACAGGGAGTACTGGTTAATTATAACATGATGAATTATTATTAACATGATGAATTGAAAATTGAAAACATTTTCAAACATAAAATTGAAAATTTTGTGGGTGGTGAACAATTACAGATGGAAAGATGAATTCAATCGAAATAATTAATTTACAAGTAAACTGTAACTGTAAACTGTATGCCAGGGTATGCTCAATCGTCCGAACTATATTCAGTATAGTGTAATTTATTGTACATTCACGAAAATACTATAATAAGTGTTACTTTTTAAAGATTATTTTAACGCCATAAGCTGAGACATTCGCATATTCATTTCGTTAAATGAATATGAAAATGATATAACCCAGTCCTTTTGCTTAATTATTGAACCCCTCCAAAAAAAAATTCAAAAAAATTCTAAAAACTTATTTTTTTATAAAGAAAATGAAAAAAAGGGACTTGTACTGATTGCTTGAACATAGCTCTCTTCATTGGGATGACAGCACATGAATGGAGGAAGAAAAGGCCCAAAAACCATTACGAGAGTGAAAGAGAAATTTATAGAAAAAAGGAAGAAAAAAGTAAAAAAGAAAGAAAGAAATTTTGGTCCAGAAGGAAATGTATTTTTATCCTAATTTGCCTCCTTCTTCCACCATTATTTCGGCTACCGCAGTTTCCGTTATTTGTTATCTATCAAATTTCTATAAAATTTCACTGAGCCATTACTTACTTCTAACATATTTATTTTTTTACTATTTCTGGGATGTCATCATGGTGACAAGCGCCATGAGAGCGAGCGAAACATTTCGACCTTTTGTTTTCACTTCTTTTGTTCATCTGTTAAGGAGCTTTATGGCAATAATCTCTAATCCTTTAAAGCCCTTTTTTGCTTTTTTTTCACGTATTTCAATGTATGCGTTATTTCCATGTATAAAGTATAAGGATCTCCCTTTGTGATTAGTTTAAAAAGGACTGAATTGAAGTTCGTAGACCTCAAATGTAATTTTTGTTTCTATATTCCGTAAAATTTTGAAAATCCATATTGTTAACAGGAATAGTGCAAAAATGTTTGATTTAATTCTGCGTATGAAATGCAGAATAATATAATCTTGAAAATATTAAAAAATCAATAATTCATTACTACTAAGCAACAAAAGAAACACATAATTTATTATAATAAATTAATGCAAATTACTTTCTACTGTTGAGAATTGTTCTCTAATTTAGCTTCAAAAAAATAATTTAGATTTCAAAATAGAAAAAAACTATAAATTTCTAGAAATAACTAATCTGTCATCAAGTTTAAATTTTTGTTTTTAAAGTTCCCCATAGTTTTTTCATATGTTTGACATCAAATAAAATCCATTTTTGAAAAGGTAAAATTTCCCTTATTGGGTGACTTCAAATGAAAAATGGGATAAATACTAGTAAGAATTTTGTAGTATGAGAATCTGTCGAATAAATTATGCTTTTATTTTAAAAATTTCGGATAAATAATGAGTAATTAATTTAAACAAAACATTATTTTTCATTCCTTGAAATTTCACATGGAGAAAAGTGCGTGGGAATGAATACAAATTAAAAATAAGTATCTTTGATGACTTATTGAAACAAAAATTTGACTCATGTTAAATGCATTAACTTTTTCTGGATTGACGCTTATAAATTTAAATGAAAGTTCTGCAGCTGCTTTTGATTTAATTAAAAACTGTGACGTATGTAAAATATTTTCAATTCTTTCATAACTGGTTTTTTTAAGAAAAGGTTCAGTCTTATGATGTGAAATTTAATTCAAATTTAAAAGTTTTGCATTTCTGATATTGTTTTATAGTTAATGTTGTAGTAAATAATTTTTTTTAAGTTCGAATAATAAATATTTTTATGTTAAGAATTAAGTGCAAATATTAAACACCTGTTCTTCGTGCTTGGGAGAAAGTAAATAATCAACAAATTTGTATTGATCAAATATACGAACTCCTGCACAAAACTGGAAGATATACACAGAAAGAATTAAAAGTTTCATTTATTATTATTTCTTGCATTTCCAACAATTGGCTCTCGATTATTAGATTAAGCAAAAGCAATTATTTAGAAGTTCATCCCATCAAATAAATATTAACTATATTCATTACCATTTTGCTTGACGCTATTTCTCGCTGCAAATTCGTGATATTTAAAATTTGCTACAATCAGATAACTTTTCTGATAATTATAACATTCAGTTGGCTATAAAAACTTATAACCTCAGTACTCAGATTGAATTAAAATTCATCCAAATTACTCAGTATGTTGTTCATTATTTATAACAACTAATTTGTTATTTTTAAAATAATCGATTACTAAGCAAACTATAAGTTTATTTCATTTATTGGGCCTGCTGCGTTTTTAAATTGATAACATTTTACTACGCAAACTTTTATAGTTATTTATTATGTTAGCAGTAAAAGAATTTGTTTGGCGTTTCTGAAACACTTTTACTAATGTAGCGACATTAAACTAGAAGGTTATGCATTTCTTCCCAGTCTGTCACTTCTCTAAACTTGTAATCGATTTTATTGGAATATTTCTTGAAAAAATATAATAAAAAGTAATAAGCAAAACAAAAAGTTCCATATATCTGTGAGACATCTGTATCATACCGACGTACCTTGTGAGAGCTTACATTTATTAGCAGCTAAAATTTGTTAAGTAAGCAAAATTTATCCAAATTTAGAATAATTTTTTGAATTACACACACTTCGAATGTTCAATAATAAATTACATACTTTGTTTATATTTTATCAGAATTATTGTTAACTTTCGTCAAAGTGCCGATCCTCGGCCTTGATAAAAACGTATGCAAGACACGTGTTCGATCAATTTATCCGAATTTTGACACTGTTTGTGACTCCAGCAGTTCTGAAGGACCATCCAAGGGTCTTCTGGGTTTATCGAGATCTCTTTACGGACTTTCCAGTCCAGTTCATTCCACAGAAGTTCAATTAATGTTAGATCAGGGGACTGTGCTGGCCATTCCATTAATGTGAAGTTGAGAGCATTTACTTTCCTTTTTAGTCAATCAATCCACAACTTAGAAGTATTTCATAACTTAGAATGAATTCTTTTTGAAAAACATCAAGAATTTAAAATACAGTACAATAAACAGTAAAAAAAAATAAACAATGAAAAAGGTAGAATCATTAATATGCTTATCATCTGTTTATTTAAATAAAAATTTTTTTAAGAAAAATACCTAAAATTTGTTTTAGTAATTTCCCAGATTTCAAATTATTGAAACGTAAGAACAAAAAGAGAATTTAAAGCACTCCTTTAGTTATTCGGAGAACAACAAAATAACGTTAGTAACGAATAGGACTCAACGATCCTTCATTCCTGCACCTTGTAAGTACTACGTCACTTGAAAACAGCCCATTCAATAGGCAAACGTAAATGAATACTTCCTAGACAAACGATACCGATTCGTATCTGATTTCTTCAATACAGAATGCTTGTAAAAAAATAGCGCCATGGCAATAAATAGATAAGGTTTTGTCGAAGAACCGCGAGATGTCGTCAATCAGGTGCATCCAAAAACAAAGTGCACGAACTTCAGTGTTTGCTGACTAGTCTTTCGTTTGCTACTAAGCAGATTACTCATTCATATATATATGTATATATATATATATACTACCAAAAACCTCTTCATCCTCCTCCTTATAAAATTATCATCTCAGAATCTACACTAGAATAATATATGATGCAGGAGGTTCAACAGTAATACTTACTTAGGATAAACGTAACTTCAAAGAAATTAGATGCTGGAAAAAAGTATGAAATTAGATAAAATATTCTAAAAATTGTGGAAAGTTTTTTATTACATAAAAAAGAATTATCTGGCTGTAAACAAATTTCTCATAATTTATTATAACAAGATATTAGGTAATATTAACGAAATTTTCTAAAACCAGCCATTGAAATAGTCTTGGTTATCTAGATTGAGAATGTCGCTTGCTTAAGCAAGTTAATCTTTTCATTATTTCACACTTTTGAGCTTGAAGACCTATCAAAGCTATCACCTAAAGATCAGTGTATATTAAACAGTTATTCATACTTAAGGAAATTTGTTGTGAGTATTTTGTTCATATGTGTTTTAAATTTTTTCTTCCTTATACATTGTCATTTCTTTGTAAAGTATTGTTTGATGTATTTAGATTTAAAAAAATTATCTATTTTGGTATTTGTCAGAAACTGGTTGAAGCTTCCTATGCTTTACCTCCTGAGAATTCAGTTAAAATGCAACAGTATTTTACGAAGCCAAAGGATGCTACTTTATCTGAAAAGNAGAGTTTATGGTGCCACATAAGAGAAATTATATATATATATATATATATATATAGGATTCCGATAGAGTTTCCTTTTGTGAAATATATGTACTTCTACTTCAATTTTTTGGCATTTCTGTATATAATCTTCAACTGACTACTGGCTTTTGGTTGTTTATGGTATGGTTGGTATTTGGCAGTGTGGTTGTTTGCTTTATTTTAACTCTAACTGCAGACATTGCTCCCTCAATGTTGACATAGTAATACCCTCTACCACGCTTCCGTATTGCTCAGTGTTTCTATTTCAATTTTCATTTTTGTTCTCTTTCTTTAGTGTATATTTTTCTTTTGTGTAGTGTTTAGATGCTGTATAAATCATTCACGATTTCCTGTTATTGCTGATGTTTGGATTATTCCTATTTATTTTTTTGTCAGCATTCTATTCAGCATTCTATTCAGATTGGTAACAGAAAATTAGCTGCCTATCTTCATTTGTTTTCAAAGCATAACTCTAAAAATGTGAAGTTTTAATAAACTTTAAAAAAAAATAATTAAATTTGAATGTTTCAATATAAATTCGCCAAAATTTAATTCAATTATGACAATTTTGAAATGGAAAGTTTTTCTCAATTGCTTATAATCACCTACATTCAAAAGGTTATTCCAAAAATTTAAAGCTTTCGCATAAATAAATATAAGAAATTAAATATCAAAAATAACAATTTTGATTTATTTCTTAAAATAAAGCATTGAAATTCTAAATCTTTTAGAATTTTATTATAAAAAAAGGGAACCTTAAAATCTGTTGCTAATCTTCATTTGCATTCAAAGCATAACTCTAAGAATATACATTAATAGTAATACAAAACTGAAATTAAAATTTGAATAATGTAATACAAATTAGCAAAATTTAATCCAATTTTGACATTAATTTAATCAGTCGCCAATATTAACAGCTGTTTTAATCTGTTTTGGGGAGATTTATTTATGGTTTTATTGCAATTATCAAGCCTAATTTGAAACGAAATGAGTTTTGGAATTTATAATTAAATAAAAAGGTTTATGTAATAATAGAGTTTAATAAAAATAAACAGTTTTTAGAATAGTTTACATAATAAAATTTTTTAACAATATCTTTAATAATAATTTTTAACAAATAGGTGGTTCAAATAATCAGGTTCAACTTGATACAAGTTAAAATGATTCAACATTAAGCTTTATTACCATTGCCACATTTTAAAACGATATTATGGTTTAACACGATTCAAAATTTGTAAATGTTTAGTTTTTATATTTTAAAATTGCTAACTCATGCTGTAAGATGAATAATTTCTTAGAATATTTCTTGAAGCCTCTTATTTGAAAATCGATTTTGAAAATTGTTTTATGAGATTAAATTTAAAATGGTTCTGGAACAAAATGAGATTAATCAACATGCACGTACACTCTCTGTCTGAACACTAAAAATCATTGCAACAGTCTTACACAAAAGTGATGTTTCATTCCACGACACCAAAATTATGGATAATTCCGGTGAAGCGAAACACCAATATGTTCAAGCCAACAACCAACAACCAAACCAACATTTAACTAGAATGTTCTTAGCCATCACTAGGCTTATTATTCAGAAAGACTTTCATAATATATATATATATATACGTATATTATACTTCTAAAAACATTCCTGCATTGTATAACAGATTATATGAGTAATTTGTCAAATCAATCCGAAAATAATTGAAATTGCTTGGCAACTGATTAACAGGAATCAATATTTTTAATGAATTAGTAAAGAATATAGAAACTTAGTTGGTATTAAATATGCTATGACCAGTTTGTGAATTCAATCGAAGACGAGAAATTCACATAGTACACTTTATATGAACAAACCGCCATCTTAACCGTTATATTGTAAATACCTTGAAATGGCACAATTATTAGGCTTTAAACACTCGTTATGCATTTAAAACATGCCCTTTAATCATTTCACACAAGAATTCACTTAAGTAGTTTAAATATACACCAATTATTCACATAATTTACGGAGCTTTGAAAAATTCCCCGAGATGAAGATGGTGTAAACATTTTCAACTATTGGTGCTTAGATTTCAGTGCACTTTCTGAACACTCAATTCAGCATTAACTTAAAATGGCTGCATTCCCACAATTTGTAGAGTTTTTCCACACCAAATTCGGATGGATATTGCATCACAATTGTGGACTTTAAATTTTGTTCAACTGAAGATTATTAGTTACGGTAAAAATCAAAACTCATTCTTTTTCCGATAAGAAATACGAACGAAGATTTTGTCTGTACTTGTCTGTACTTAAGAATCTTTTCAAACTCTCATAAAAATAGAAATTTAAAAATTCGTCTAGACTTTAATATTCGGATAAAACAGCATGAAATGAATTTTTCTCTAGTAGTTTTAAAGACATTGTTTGCCTTTACTTATATTAAAAAAACTCTGAAAATTTAAACTGCATTTTATCTCCTTGGAACTTAATTTCATCATTCACCAATATTAACAGCTGTTTAAATCTGTTTTGCGGAAGATTTATTAATGGCTGTGTCAAACTTTATTGAAAAGCCTAATGTGAAACGAGGTGAGTATCGGAGAGACATCTGTTGGCTCACAAGAGAATTATTTCTGCTCCAAAAAGCTCGCATGTGTTATAAAGAATAATCGATATTCTATAAAAATGTACTCAGATCTATATCAGTTATGGTTATGACACAGAATTGCTTTTAAATGTTTTATAATTTTAAAAAAAAAACTCGCTCATATTTTTCAATTAATGACTTTTAGAAAAATATTTTCAATTAAAACTAGATATTGGAAATAAATAAAGGGCTTTAACATTTTTTCAGCTTACACAAAGAAAAAGAAACGTTACGATTTGTGATTAAATGTTGGTATTGTACACGGAGGAAAAAATTCGGATAAAAATTAAGGTACTGAATGGTAATGACATTTCTGGTAAAAGAAGCCACAATTCTGGTTAGTAAAACAAAAATATACAGCATTTAACCCATTCATTTAGTAATTTTTCCATTCATTTAGTCACCGATCACTTTCCAATTAAAATATCTAGTTAAAATAGTGAAGTTGTGAACATTTTACCATTTTTAAAAATTATTTTGCATATTATATATATTAAGTAGTTAAACATAATCACCTATTTATCATATTAACACAAATGCAAGTTGTATCATGCGCACAGAAAGAAATTCTGGTAAGATTACCGTAGTATACATCAAAGACATTTCTGGCAAAACATAGTAATAAAACCAAATATACGTTAAAACCAAATATACGGTTAATAAAACCAAAATATACGGTACTCAACCCATTCAATTCGTAAGTTTTATTGATTATACGGTGAAACGAAAACTCTAGTTTTCAAAATTATAGTTCTTATGACCACGCATTTAGTAAAAAATACAAAACTAAAAAGTAAACTGATTAAATGATATTTATGATTGATATCGATTAAATGATATATTAATACTGATTAAATGATATATTAATACTGATTAAATGATGTATTAATACTGATTATATGATATATTAATACTGATTAAATGATATATTTATACTGATATTTTTATACTGATATGATTATACTGATTAAATGATATTTATGCCTCGCTATAAGGTATGATGAAATTACCAAATTTTACTACATTTACCGAATGTTATTGCATATTATAAAACCATATTTTGTTTTTAATTTTACCAAAATCATTACCAAACCTCTTCGGTAAAAATCACAGAGATTTTGGAGCTCACATAGAGCAGGAAACAAAGTAAATTTTACCATATTTTGGTAATTTCTACTATACTTTTTTCTCAATGTATACTTTATAATACAAATAATCTTTCCTTATCTAATCTCCTATCTGACCTTATCAGACATTTAAAAAAACCATTTTTTACATAAAATTAGTAAATATTGCTCAGTTTTTATTGAAATTTCAAAAAAAAAATTTCCAATGAATCCGCCAGTGTAAAAACCATTTTTTTTTGCTAAAATGTTTAAATGAATCACCTTTTTAAAGCACCTATTTAAGATTTTTCTGTACCTGTAGCGTGTTTTTTTAATGTTATTAAACAAGAATTTTAGGGAATATCGAATTTGCCGAAAGCACAATTTATTATTTTGCTTACTATGCAAAAAACTATCAGTTTTAAAAATATCAGTTTGCCAATAAAATTCATGTTTTACCTAAACCTATAATAATGTATTTTTCCCGATTATAAGAAAGTAGAATCCTCCGAAATTGATGAAATATATATACCTATTTAATCTATTTAGACTTTTATTGAATATAAATTTCCTTTTATTATACAATTATCAAATTTTTTATTACATTACGATAATAAATATTCTAAAAATATGTAAAAGAAACTTAGTTTCGAAGTTACAAGGTTTATTTACCATCTCATTTACGTAGATAATACGCTAACTGAACTTGCTCAAATTTATAAGAGCACTCTTACAAGATTCTTGAGAATTAATTTCGTTTCGAGAGATTTAAGTGGACTTTTGATTTGTTTATTCCGAATTCGAATGTTTAGAAATAAAACTCGTATTAACTCGAGCATGTGAATTAAAATTGTAACAGATATATTTAATAGTTATTATTTACTCAATACTTTCGAATTTGGAAGCAATGGTGATTATTTATTTAGCTTATATCAATATATTTAATAATTTTTAGATTAAATTGTATGGCTATAATTGAAAAATATTTTTTTCTTATGTAAGAATAATTATTATTTTGAATAGGATGGGTTATTTTAATTAATCTTATCAATAATATTAAAAATTAAATACTAATTTTTATTAGGTTGAATTATAGTTTAACTGTCTTTAAGGTAAAATGAGGAAACTCAATAGGTTTGTTAAACTAAAATTTAAATTACATTGCTGTAAGTAAGAAATATAATTTTGCATTAGGTAGGAGCAAATTTTAATTTGAACAAGATGAATTCCTTCATTTTTCTAATTTGTGATGTTGTGTTTTAAAAAAGATTCTGTGTTGCGTCTATGATGTTGTGTTGGGTATTTAATTTTGATTTAATAAAATAGTTTTATTTTTCTTAAACTAAAAAGCTTTTTCTCAATAGGTTTGTTAAAATTTNTAAAATGTAGTTTTTTTTCCTGTTATCCGAATTCAGAGTGGATCGCTTATTTTTTAGTGCACTGTGCATATATTTCATTGAACTTATTTAAATATTCTTGTCTTGGAAGTTCTATATTCAAAAGGATATTTTAATTACATTTAATTTGTTAGTATCATAAGTTAAAACGAACAATGTTAAATTTTAATTTTCATTTCTGATGATAAATTTTTATTTTATTAATAATTGAGAGATAATATTTTACAAAAAAACAGACTAAATATTATTTTGGATAGAATGAACACATTAATTTGTTCTTATCTAAGAACCTATATTTTAAAAATGACCTATATTTTGAAATCTCATTAAAATTTTTAATGAGATTTCATCGAATAAAAAATAATTTTTTAAAATTATATTTAATGTAATAGTTTTATCTTCACCCAATATTAACGGTAAAATAGTTGCTTTACTAATCCTAAATAAAGACAATTTCATCGATGTCTCGGAAGAATGAATTTAAAACGAAGAATGTATTTAGAAAGAAGAATGAATTCCTAGTTAGAAGAATGAACTTAGAAAATTTCGAGAATAGTCTTTTCTTTTTATATCTAGGTCTTTATTAAAATATACGTAAAAAGAAGTGTGAAAATTTGTGCTTCAATAATTACAATAAAATCTGATTTAATCCCCTTCGAGAATCAATTATTTGTTTTTAATATATATTTTTTGTGATTTAATTAGTAGATTAAGCTATTTCAAAAGCAAATTAATTAACGATTTTTTTAATTACAAATTAATTTTAATTATTTCCTTTGAATGCATTTTAAGATTTATTATAAAATAAGAAGTATTTTTTAATGATCAACTTAAACAAAACACTTTTCACTACTCCCTAATATTTATCCAAAAAAATACTATACCATTATGTTCAAATTAAGCATCATTTGTAGGAGAGTAAGATGATAGTAAAATAAGATTTGTAAACTCAACTTGTAAATTTATTCAAAAACGGATAATATGGAACAAAAATTTTTGAACTCCGAAAATATAAATGACTTGAAAAATTGGTTGTGACTAAACATGCACTTTCAACTTTAAATAGCAATAAATAAACTGCAAAAAATTCCGGATAAAAATAGTGAAAAACAAAATCTACTTAGTGACAGATTAGAATAAACACGTTGTTGATAAAAAAATTTTTTATTAACTTATCACATACTAAAAGTTTATGTTAAAAATTACTAGAGCTTTCCTTTATCTAAAAATTTAAATTTGAATGGCGATCCTTTAAAGAAAGAGGCAATTTTTGAGTCTCACCTTTCAAAAAATTTTTATTGAAAAAATTTTAGTGTTTTTCAAATTTTTCAATGCAGGGAAGTTTAAAACATTTTTATATCAAATATTTCCGAATGTTAGATGATTTCCAAAATCAATTACAAAGAAAAGCAGTTACTGCGTTCTGTTTAGGAAATTAGCATTTTTTTCTTAGCAAGTTTTTAAATTTGCAGTAAAGTTTGTCATCATTAATATGACGTGGAAAATTTTATGAAAAATACTTTTTTTGCTGTATGCAAAATAATGGTCAACTGAAATACTTGCACCAACGCCTGCTATTTTTGGGCTCTGAACGCACTTAATTATTGCTGTGAATGTTATTTGTGAAAACATTGTTATACAGTTTTTCTCTATTGGTTGCGTTATCTGTTAACGATTTTAGAAACTCGTTTGGAAATTTGGTTTATTTCTTTAAGCAGAAAGCACTAAACCTACTTCTTCGGTTTTATTTTCGTTATGCGTCAAATCCTCTGTAACTTTTGGAACATCCGGAATATAAAACATATTACTCAGAAGGTCTCTCTTAAAATTTACTCTGTTAGATTACGGTCAGGACCGAAAGTGTTCGAATCATTAACTTCAAAAATAAATTATTGCTCATAATCATTGCCATAAAAAATACAGGTTTGTCCGTAAACTTTTCTGGCAAAATCTCTGGCCACTGATCGTTAATTAACGCTGCGTTCGTAAATGTTATTTTCAGTTATGGTCTTGGAATTGCTTCAGATCCAGCCGATTTGTTTGCCAAATCAAAATCGAACCATGGAATGAGATGAAACAGCACAGTGTTAGTGTCAGCCGAAGAGTGTAAAAGTATCGTATTCATTATCTGTGGTCACCAATGCAGACGGAGTTCAAGTCTTCTTTGATCTTGATTCAAGGTATTCTTTCTCCCCGATTGGGATCGAACCAGGAACTTTTATGTGCGTTGGCAAATATTCTAATAACAGCGGAAAAAGGCACACACTCTCAAACTCAGTTAGGAAGATTTATATACGAACAGTACAAATAAATCCAGGAATGCCGAATTATTCAAAATAATTTATGAAGTTTACATGCATTTGTGAGATTAATATCTACATTTATCATATTGGAGGGAAATTCTGAAGATCACGCGTGTATTCCCTTCCAATATTATTATACGGCAACACGGAAAGGAAGTAAAATAAGATTTAATGTATACTTGAACGTATAGTAACAGTAGAAGTGAATCCAGGAATGCAGAATTATTTAGAAGGATTTATGAAATTTACACGTATTTGTGAGATTAATATATAGATTTTTCATAACGGAGGGAAATTATGATCACGCATGAATTCCCTTCCAATTATTAAGAGTCAACTCGGAATGAAAATAAAATAAGATTTAACGTATACTTGAACGTATAGTAACAGTAGAAGTGAATCCAGGAATGCAGAATTATTCAGAATAATTTAGGAAATTTACATGCATTTCTGAGATTAATATAATATTTACCGTTACGGAGGAAAATTCTGAAGATCACGCTTAGATTCCCTTCTAATAATATTATCAGGCAACAAGGAACTGAAATGAAATAAGATAATCAGCACATACGTTTCAGCTCTACTATTTACATTTAAATTTCCCCAAAATGTACCTTAAATATTAATTTAACTAAACATTTTCTCTCTGTTTGTAGGTGAGCATACATAGGTTAAGTTTGAAAATGGTATAAATATATTTTTATCGTTAACTCTAAAGTTTGAAATATTTAAAACAATTCTATTACATATTATATTATTACATATATGTATTATTATGATCAATTTCATTGTAATTAATATTATGGAATTTCATACTTATAAATATGCACATATGTAATCAAAATTTTTGTTTATAGTTTTTTAACCATTCGAACAAACAATTCTATATCTAAAATTCCGGAAACAGCTCAAATGACATCATTATTCATTAAGAAAGTCATTGTGAACTAACTTTCTAAAATAGAAGTTAGAAAAGTATACTGAATACATTAACTTTTTGGCCTCGTAAGAAGAAATATATAAAATCAATATTATTATACTTAATATAATATAATATAATACNGTTTTATTACCTCCATAAACAAAATCTTTCAATTACGCTGGTATTTTAGTTTATAATTACATGTTAACTAATTTAAGTACCTTAAAACTAATAGGCAGGCAAGTTTTCGTTTGCGCTTAAGATGTAAAAGTTTGCACAAGTCATTACAATAATATAATATAATATAATTATCACTATATTTTAATACACATAAATATGTACATATATAATAAAACTTTTGTTTATATTTCATTAACTGTTCAAACAAATAATTCAATATCTAAAATTCCGGAAACAGCTCCAAATAATAAGATTATTCATTAAGGAAGTCACTGCAAAGAAACTTTCTGTTCAGAAGTTAGAAAAGTATTCTGAATATATTAACTTTATGACCCCCTCGCAAGAAGAGACATATTTTAAGGAAACAATTCCAGGATTTCTTTGTGACACCGATACCATTCTTCTCATTCGTGTTTGTCTGTTAAAAAGAGCTTTGATGCTTTCAGAATTCTTATTTTCAGAATTAATATTTCAGCTAACTATAACTTCTGGCTTATTCCTTGTCCCAAGTGAGTTTCTATTTCTATTTTTATTCAGTGGAGTTATTTATTATTAGATTAGGATAGTCATAAATGTCAAATAACTCAATAGCAATTACTGCCAATCATGGAATTTATTTATGGACTGTTGAAAATATCTGCGGAATAAGTTATGAATTTCATTAATCTTTCATTTATTAATTGATATTGCATTTTGTTTTTATATTTTTAAGCCTATTTCGTAGTTTTTATTTTGTTGGATGGTTGATGATGCTAAATGCTTTTAGAGAAACCCAAACTTTGTTGTATTTTAATTAGCTCAAACCTTAGAGAATTCTTCACTAAAAATAGTTTCCCATTTAAGTTACTATTTAGTTTAAAAGCGTTTCTTTAAGTTTTAAGGACTTTATACTAAATGCTTTTAGTTAAAACAAAACTTTGTTACATTTTTATTAGCTCAAACTTTAGAAAATTCTTCACTAAAAATAGTTTCTGATTTAAGTTACTATTTAATTCAAAAGCTTTTTTTTTTAAAGTTTTAATGGCTTTTTACTAAATGCTTTTAGTTAAAGCTATACTTTGTTGTATATTTATTAACTGTAAAGCTTTAGAAAATACTACACTAAAAATGGTTTCTCAATTTCAGAACTTTTTTTTAAAGTTTTAAAGGCTTTTTTTANGATTTAAGTTACTATTTAATTCAAAAGCTTTTTTTTTTAAAGTTTTAATGGCTTTTTACTAAATGCTTTTAGTTAAAGCTATACTTTGTTGTATATTTATTAACTGTAAAGCTTTAGAAAATACTACACTAGAAATGGTTTCACAATTTCAGAACTTTTTTTCAGTTTTAAAGGCTTTTTTTTAATTGTGAAGTGTTTTTTTAAATTTTTATTTTTCTTAAACATTTTTTATAACAATTTCTTAAAAAAGTTTTTTTACAATCCATTTTCCTTATTTTAAATTGAATAAAACCATGGCGTGATTCTGCTCGGAGGAAAAAAATTCTGTCGAAATTACCGTACTGTATGGCCATTTTGGTTAATAAAGCGAAAATATATGTTATTTAAACCATTCATTTGGTAATTTTTTTATTCATGTGGTAAAGGTTTACGGGAAATTCTGGTTTTTTAAAACTATAGTTTTTATTACCACACATTCAGTAAAAAATACAAAGCTGAGAAGTAAATTTAACCTAATAAATGGTTTTCATGCCATGATAAAATTATCAAATTTTATCATACTTAAACCATATTTTATTGCTAGTTTCATCAAAATCATTCGCAAAGTGCTTCGAAAAAAATTTAGAGCTTTTTGGCTTTCCCACAGAGACAAAAACATGGTAAATTTTTACCATATTCTGGAAGTTTTGACCACACTTTCTTTTCTCAGGGTGCATCTCGGTTTGATTCTTGACTTAAATAAGAATCACGGATGTAAATAAGGAATTTCTATCAAGTTTAAGTTCTTTAAAAAAAATTTTTAATCATTTTATGAAATTTACCAGAAAAAAAGCAAATGCTCTTGTGAAATCTTCTTACAATTATTCACACATTTTACTATTATTGTTGTTTTATTACCTCGATAAACAAAATCTTTCAATTACGCTGGTATTTTAGTTTATAATTACATGTTAACTAATTTAAGTACCTTAAAACTAATAGGCAGGCAAGTTTTCGTTTGCGCTAAAGATGTAAAAGTTTGCACAAGTCATTACAAAATCTGTACCTTTGTTAGAAACCAGAGATGTGTCCCAAAGCACGTATCCAAAGAAGCTTTTGATTTCAAACATCTAAATCTAATGCTTATTAAGGAAAACATATAAATTTACGCAAGTTCTATTGATCTGTCAAAGAAATGATGTTAATATAGTTATCAATACTTATATTTTAAGATTAAATCAGGAGTATCCCTTGCAAAGAAGTATTAAGTACGAATAAGTATTGATAGAGTTAAAAACTACAGCTCACAGGTTTGCTTGCAAGAATAACCATTGATGGAGTAAATGCAGAGCATTATTATATACTAACAAGTTTTATTATCTTCAAAGAATTTTTTTGAAGTTATACTTCTTATGCGACTTCCAACAAGGTTGCGTTAAACGTTTAACGCTACATTTTTATTGGCCGGGAAATCACGTGGTAGGATCCAGTTTTCCCTCATTCATTTCCATATTGTTTTGGTTCTCACTAGCATAAAAATAATAAAAGTCATAAAAGTATTGTTTTTCTATAAATATTTTTTTAGTTTGTTTTGATACACATATAATTTAATAGGGTAGTATTTTTTATTTTCAAATTTAGTGGATAACAATTGTAAAAAATGAGTGAAAACAATCCCACGGACAATGCGACGGATTTAAGGTTATGTCAAGGTACGTCTCTTGTGAATATCAATTGATTGTTAGGTTTTCTCTTCTGAAATTACATTATGACGCATTCACATACATTATTAATACAAATACATTTTCCATGGCGAGACGATGAGGCAACCACAAGCCCTTCCACTGGTTCAAGAGGTCCACGAGGGAAAAATGCACAATATTACCGTTATTACAGAGCACGGAAGCGAGCGGAGCAGGAAAAAGAGTCGTTGAATAGAACTAGTGATCTTTCTACGACTGCTGATTCTTCTACAATTAACGTCGCAGGTTACGAAGTTTACCTTCTTCCGCGCGGAGGGACTCCACGCACTATTTTTTTTTCTGTTTTGTCTCCTACTTTTTTTTTTTATCGATTATCTGTCCTATATGGCATCCTGGCAAGCTCCGCTTAGCTGTCAAGAGTACTTTTTTTCAATCGGTATTTTAAGGTAGTTCTGATTCTATTACATTATTAAAGAATCATTGTTTATTCTTAGTCACACTCGTAGAGAGTTATAGTTTACCCCAAGTCACATTCGTAAATAATTACTAGATAAAAGAGCTATTAAGTATAAAGGGTGCAATATGTAAACTATACATGCCCGATCAAAACTTTTATGTACCTAACATATCTTGCAATATTATTCTTGAGTCTTTTTATAAACAGTACAAAGGCTGAACTAGATCAGTAATTTGACTGTTTTATACGTTTCATTATACTAAAAAATAACATTGTCACAGAAACAATGTAGCTTTTGTTAGACGCACAATGCCCTCTGTGTAAACAATTCTTGAAATTTTCTACTATGTTCAGTGAATATTTCTTGTTGTATCTAGAAATTTTTTAGAAATGTTGTAACCAGTTTTTAAAAATGAAATATTTGTTTAAAAAATGTTGAAATAACCTTTACTACTTTTAAAAATAATTATTAATCTCTTTTAATTTAGCTTTAAAATATCACAAAAGAATTCAAAACCTAAACTAGTAATATTTTCATAAGTTAAAGCTGTACTCAATCACTTATCTTTACTGTAACTTTACCGTTTTACTTTAAAAATAAAACCGATGAAATCATGTAAATTAATAAAGAGAATACGGAACAAGATTTTTTTAAATGTTGTTAAACGCAAAATACCCTTCTTAATAACATCAAAATCCTGTTCGCCATTCTAACTCTGTTAGAAATACTTAATATCTTACCTTAAAATGGCCTAGACTAAAGGTAAATCATTTATTTTTCTGATAAGAAAACCATACCAAGAAAAATGTCAACGCAACGTTCTTCACAAGTTTAAAATATCAATTAAGTTAAATTCTTAAATATGACTTCTCTTATACTTTTGTTGCCAAGGCTACTAGAACACGTTTCTTAATGTCATTATTTTGTTATACAACGTATGCAATTAGTTTGGTCCGTTATGTTGATAGAGCACTTTAGATCATTACAGCAGATTAAATTTAGGCAATGAGCAGCCATGTATACAGACGGTAACAAAAAAATTTCAGTTTTGATCTTACTAAAGAATTTTAGTTTAAAAAAAAATGTTTGATTATTTATATGGAAATACTTGGAAGTTGAATCTAAAGTAATTTCGTTCAAATAAAATAAGAGAAATTCGCTCAAAAACAATATATAATTCAGTAAAAAAAGTAAACATAGCAGTCTTGGATGAGACAAAAAAAAATCTACAACATATTTCAAATTTTCAGGATATTTAAAGTAATAAAGAAATGCACAACAACAAACAGCCCTATGCGAGTTAATTTACTTTTTAATTTCCCAAGCCGTGGAATAAACTTTTCTCTTTTTTCAAATCTAAACTCATCAGTCTAAAAACTCATCTCTCTAAAATTCTTCTAACCAAGTTCATATAGCCGAAATTCCACGTTTGCAATAAACTTTCATATTTAAATTCCATTCTCCCCTCTCTTTCGAAAAAGATGTTCTCATCACTCCCTCTAGGTAAAGGATTTCTTGTTTTTCTTTTCTCTCTTTTCATTTGATCAAAAACTCAAAGTTTGGGAAAAGGAGATTGAAAATGTTTCTCGTTATCGCGCCAAGGATCTGCATCTTCGTAACACTTTCCTATTTTTCTCTGTCGCCAGCATCTTTTTCCGCCAGAAGCGGAATTCCAGAGGTGTTCTGCATATTTCGTAGTCTTCGGAAACAATCATTTGCCTCTGTACGTGTCATTCGTACATTCCACAGTCGTTTTAATAACACCTTGGCGAGCTAAAATAATGCCGCGGTTAAGGTATTTCTCCACCGACGAGGTAAACACCAGGAGTTTTATTCTGTTTTTCCTTTTTGGCGTGTTTTTGGCTTGGGGAGGAAAGGAGAGCTGGGAAAGAATTTCGGGGTGATGCAAATATTTTTCCTGAGATTAATCTTCGCCTGCATCTTTTCCAATTTTTTTCTTCTTTCCGGTGATATGCTTTCTTTCTTCAAGTTTTTGTATTCTTGCTGCAAAAGTTGCTCTTTTGCATCGCGAAAGAGTGATTATTTATCTTTGACGTTTTCAACATGTTTTATTTGGAACCTTTGTAAGTTATTTCAGTAACTTGAGGAAGGAATAATCAACGATGCTCTGATTACAAATTTGTTTGAAGGAAAAAAAAAGAACTGGAACTTATTTATTTCAAAGTAAGGAAATAGCTTCAGTATAAAAATAAAACAATACAGATAAAAAACAATACGAATATTTCAAATTCTTTGAGATAAGTTTTTAAAAAATGTAGATGTTGAAATAAATAAGAAATACATTGTTCTGACTAATTAAAATTAAAACCTACTTACACATAGAACGGAATTTAAAACATTTAAGTACAATAGCTTACAAAACAGTTTCCTGATGCTTTTTAAATGTACAACCCACCAAGGTATTATCATTTAATGAAAGAATATTTTGTTGTCTAAATGACCAGCATGATCATGGTAGTAAAGGGGGACTACGTCATCAATGTAGTATTCCTTAGATTATATAAAACAGCTAGTTTATTCTGTTTATAGTTATGTTTTTAAAACGTGTAATAAAACTAAATAAGTTAGAGTCAACTGTAGTCGAATTAAAAAAGGTTTTGTAAGGAAAAACAATATTAAATGAGAAATGCTATTAATCCATTGAGGATAAGAAAAACGCCAATATTATTATTGACGCAAATGATAATTAATTTTGGTAATAGTTGCTAATTGAACCAATATAATATGCTATGTACAATACAGAAAAAGTAATGGAGAAATGTTACTAATTCGTTAAACAGACCGTATTGTTGACGTAAGTAAAAATTGACTAATTTTGGTAATAGGTACTAATTGAAATTTTAAAAAATAAGCTATGCACGAAAAAGTGAAAAGAATGGAGAAAATATACTTATCCGTTGGGAGGAACCTTTAAAAGTCGCCATACTATGCATACTATTATACTGTTTTAATATTATTTACTGTGTTTTATGACTGTTTTAATAAGTAACAAGTTTTTTGCATAAGTACAGAGTATTTTATGAGTAAATTTGATGCTTATTACAGTTGCACCAACACTGTACATTTATATGATAGATATAGGTTTAGGTATAGGTATATAGTATAGGTTTATAGAATAGATATAGGTACGTAAGAACCTGAGAAAATAGGTTTTTATGGCCCCTCAGAAATGTATGCACATGAGAAAGCAGCTTGATTTTTATGAATTTTACATATCATAAGTTCTCTAAGAGAACAGCAATAGGCAAGATGATACTGAATACAGTTAAGCTTTATTTTGATGGGATGATCTATTATATATGTCTTTTGCTTAGTCTAATAACGTAAAGCCAACAGGAAGGATGGCTTTGCAAATAATAGTAAAAAAATTGATTTGTTTCAGTTTTGTTATTTGTGTTGGTATTAGTTTTACAGTTTTGTGCGTGATTTTGTACTGCAGTTCAGTACAGATTTTTTGATTATTTTTTTCACTCCATACAAAGAACGGGTATACAGCCAGTATACGAGTATATTTCATACACATAGTTAAAATTCATTTACATGGAATATTATGCACAAGTGCGGCAAATATTTATTAAATGTAATGTGACTATTGCATGTATTACATGAAATTTGGAGGATGAAATGTTTAATTTCAGCAATGAAGGAAGCACATTTAATAACACAAGCTTGAACAACATAAATAAAACGCGCATAACGCACTAAAACTGAACAACACGAATAAAAGACAAAAAATGTGCAAAACTGAACGAACGAATAAAACACGGGTAATGGCACAAAATCAGATATACTCTAGTTTTGATTCTATAAATAAGAACCTTCCTCATCTTAAAAACACAAGAATACGAAAAGAAAATATGACACAAATAAGTAGCACAAAGGAAAGTATATTTAGCCAATAGAATAAGGACCAGCTGAAACAAAATAATCAAATAAAGGAAGAGGGATAAGAAACTGGTGTATGGGAGTAATAGGGGGAGAACACCAGATTTCAAGGCGCATAAATTAAATTAAAATGGATTTTCAAAGATTAGAAAAGAATGAGATGCTAGAAAGACCATTAACACTGAACATACCGACACTTAATCTATACCTATTTCTACCATAGCCGGTCAAATTACCGGGCTTGATGTTTCTTGATTGAATGTATGAAATATGGATGTTATGAAGAAAAATAAACTAAAAAAAACTTTATTATAATCAAACAAAATTGTATATTGCCAATTTGTATACATTACAAACACGTAGAATAAGAATTTTTTATTCAATGCTCGACACATTTTTTACATATGCATGGTGTTTACATTGCACATTTTCCGCAAACATATTTCTTCTAATTATTATTATTTCTATAATACTTATAATTATGCTTATAATTATAAGAATTAGCCGACCGACCTGTGTAGGGGTTAGGAAACTGCCCTTGCATCAGAAAAGTTCTGGGTTCGAATCCCGGGTAAGACATGGATGTTCTTTCCTTCTCCGTACTATCTGTCGTTACTGTGGGAGCAACGTTGGCCCACCTAAAATGGTGCTCCTGAAACAGTGGACAACAAATCTGCCCTTCAGATGCCTATATGATGCCCAGATGGATCATTCTAAAAGGTGGGCATTGGAAAAAAAGAAGGAAAAAAAAGAATTAGTATTCTTATAGTTATTCTTATAATTAATATTATTTCTTCTAAGAACTCGTGATGTCTTGATTGTTTTGACATTTTTCTGTGTAAAACCAAACAGTAAGTTAGAGAATGAAGTAAAGCTATCAAAATAAAATATTAGCTACTTACCAAAGCATTTAGTTTTTGTCACTTTTTCTTACACAAAAAGGCCAATCTAAAATTTTAGGTAGGGGAGAGTGGGATCAATTGTAAAATTTTTTACTTAACTATTTTTAACTAACAAAAAATCCAATATATTATTAGTATTAATTGACAGACGAGGAAAGTAGACTATCCTCTACTAGAAAAAAAATAAATACCTTATTTTAAATGTTATTATATTAGTTATTAACAATTTTTGACAGTCGTGCACTTGTTACAATTGTCCCCACTTACGGGGTCAATTGTAACAGTTCATAAATTCAACTAAAACATAGTTAATTATACATATTATCATAGTTGTGATATATTTTTTTATTGATCAAAATAGTAGTGATATTTTAGGAGTAAAAATAATAATGAGCAGAGACCTAAAGGGTTAAACTTTTAACTTTAAGGGGTTAAAAATTTTAATTTATGCTGTGAAAGGTGACAAATAAAATAATGCACATGCAACATAATATAAATGATATAGGAAACTATTGGTGGTTCTTAAAGAGTTAAGTAATGGTTTGTAAACATAAGATTATTTATTTTCAGCTGTTACAATCGTCCCTTTACTTATTGTTACAATCGTCCCCAAGACGCCATTTCAGCTTCATTTGTTAAAAACAATGCTAGTTAATTAACAAAACTAATCTTTCTTTCTTCAAATGTTAATTAAGGTGTCCACTTACATATTCGGTTAATAATTTTAATTTGTTTAAACAAAATTACTCTTACAATATAATATTCTAATACCAAAAAAAGTACTTACGTAGCGTGAAAATATCTCTTGTGATGTAACTCTTTTAAAAGCACATAAAAATGGTTGCCAGCAGGGGTGTACATGTAGATTTATTAAATACACATTGTGTGCCACCTAGGAACCAAATCTAGAGCCCGACACTCGACATTTTTGCTCTGTTACAATCGTACCCTGTTACAATTGACCACACTCTCCCCTACTCTCTTGAAATTGGAATTCACATTTATTCTAGTTGAACAAACTACACAACAGTCTTCGCAGAAATGCGCAATTATAATCGAATGCAATACGTTGAACACGCATTACATTGTAATTTCTGATCCGATAACCTTATAAAGCAATAAATTGCTCTCCCGGTCAAATGGTCCCGCAGTGGACTGATCGTTAAGACACGGTTCTCANATAAAAATGGTTGCCATCAGGGGTGTACATGTAGATTTATTAAATACACCTTGTGTGCCACCTAGGAACCAAATCTAGAACTCGACACTCGACATTTTTGCTCTGTTACAATCGTACCCTTTTACAATTGACCACACTCTCCCCTACTCTCTTGAAATTGGAATTCACATTTATTCTAGTTGAACAAACTACACAACAGTCTTCACAGAAATGCGCAATTATAATCGAATGCAATCCGTTGAACACGCATTACATTGTAATTTCTGATCCGATAACCTTATAAAGCAATAAATTGCTCTCCCGGTCAAATGGTCCCGCAGTGGACTGATCGTTAAGACACGGTTCTCATCAGATCACCGAAGTCAAGCATCACTGGCTGCGGTCAGTGTGCGGGTGGGTGACCCACTTGGATCAGTCTGCGTAGGGACCGAGGGTGTGCGGTATTGGTCCTCGTTAAACTGTGCTACCGTAAAGTGCTCGACTTCGCGCGCAGGTCGTTGGGCTACCGAAGCGAGGGTGCCATCCCCTCTGCAGAGGATCAAAATTGTGATGGCATGTCTTCGGATCATCCTCAGGGATGTTTCCCAGACCGTCGCCAATAGCCCCTAAGTGCGACGTAAATCAACAACAACAACAACAACTCCCGGTCAAATGACCGGTTGTGGTAGAAATAGGTACCTGACAAGTGTTATTCGAAACAAACAAAATACAAAAACAAAAATAATAAAATATTTACTACATATGATTGTTAGAAAATGTCATGAAGTCAAATGTGCAAAAACGATAAGATTATAAGCGCATTTTCGATTCAAAAGTTTTATAAACGGTCATTTGACCCTTTATTTTATATTTATTATTAAGTAAATTAGTGGAATTTTTCAAAACATGAAAAATTCCATACAAATGAATCGAGTTTTAATTTTTGAAGATTAACATTACAGAATTTTTTTTAATAGTTGCAATTTTAAAATTAACTAGAGATTCAAATTTCGAATGTGCGTTACTCTTGAAATTAATATACTATGTAAATAATTTAAATTATATAAATCAAATTGTCCCATTTTTTTATGTTTACCATTGCATTGATTTATGAATCCCAGCTACTGATGCCTTACTGTCAAAAACTCTAGGATATTAATTATCAATAACAATATAAATTTGGTGGAAAAAACAGCGAACTGGTGTGTCAGCATAAAACCATTTACTGCACTGAAAAATGTTGTTGTTTAAAAATGGATGCTTGTTTTTTAAGCAAATCACTGTTATTTTACCAAATAAACACTGTTGTTTTAACAAAAACTCTTTTATTTTAACATAAAAAACTGTGGAAAATAACTATGCCTGCATTGTTGTCTCTGCTAGCCATGTATTTGTACGACTAGAAAATTTATATGACTAGTCAAAGCCGAGTTTTATACCCGGGTCACCTCTTTGAGAGGTGAGCGCTCTGTCCTTTGTCATATTTAAGTGTGATAGCGTTTACATCTATAGCCGCCCACCCTTATAAAAATGTATAGTAATTGAACTTACCCGGAAAATTATATTTAAAGAGAGACCATAATAAGGTAGAGTATCAATTTAACAATAATGTCATATCGCAATTCTATTTATATGATGTTCAAAGCTATAAAATAATTGCTAAAAAGTAAGAGCAAATGTAAAAAAATATTCACAAAATGATTTGAAAAAAAGAATAAGTTATGTTATGGAAAGCGAAACTGCATGGCAGAAACTAGAATTTGAACTGGCAGTTTTAATCCGCCTATGATTAGGGTGAAAAACAGAGAGAAACTGTTTTGTAAAAAACAGCTTTGAACCGCCAAAAAAGTGAGGAAAGTCTGTAAAAAAAGAAACGAGGATTTTTTTTCCCAGCACGCAAGTCATGATTAAAAACAGAAAAAAAAATCTGTAATTATCTTTAAACAGTTTTTTTTCTGTGAAAAATATGTTTTTTTTTTCTGTAGAATTTACAGTTATTTAGTTTTTCAGTGTATATACTATCTATCTAATATTGATATGCATTTATATATTGATATAATATATAGATTGATATAATATATATATCTATATATANGTATATATATATATATATATTGCACCAAAAAAAAGTTAGACGGGGAACTCTACTGTACACCCCACTCCAGGAAAAGATAGGAAGCGTTATTTAGTGACACATTATGGCACACTAATTTTCAATTTCAATGGCACAGAAGGTAGCAATTTTGGAATATGGTCTCAGTAGCTTCGTCAAAAGATTGGCAATTTTAATTTCAGCTTTTCCTTATTCCGCTATATCTTAAAATCTTTTAGGCGAATGGAATGGATGACATGATGTGTCATTGCGACAGAAACTATTTTACTACATTTCTCTTTCCACATCACTTTTGAGGCAATGCTTTTTGTTCAAAAATGAGTATATGCTGTATAATGAATACTTGGGGGTTCTCAAATTCAACTACATTTTTTTCATGCTGTAAGAAATGGATACTCGAATTTCACGAATTCTTTCTTCGTTTTTGATGAAATCGTTTCTTTGTATTATTGAATATTTTACCTATGCTTACGAAATTTCATGTAGGTTTTGCAAATTACAACCAAAATAATCGATACAAGTTACAAGATTATTACTTTTCTGGCATAGTGTGTTCAAAAACACTTATTGTCTTTCGCAATGTATTGTCGGTCGGTCAGACCTTTGAAGGCTTTAAACTTTGTTGCTAAGAATGAAAAATTACAAGAACTAAACACATCTAAACTTACAAAATAGTCCTCTAATTAATTCTTGAGAAATTTTTAAGAAAATATAAGAAAATTGAAAGTGTCTCTTCTATTATTGTGAAGCAGAGTATATATCTTATAAATGTCCTATTCAACAGAAGTTAAGTTTATATGCTTTAAAAGTAAACAAAATCGAAAAATGTTTCCAATGTTTTTTCTAAAATGTGATATGGAGTGTAACATCTTATGGGCAAAAACAACACTAATAAGGACATTTATTTATGGTGACGTATTTTGAATCTTTTCTTAAGTTTAGCTATCGTATTTGCGAATCAACTTCAGTGCCTCCAACAATTAAATAAAACAGAAACGTCATGTTTTCGAAATGGAATTGATGTTTTTTCATTAAAAAACATTCTAAAAGGCATTTAATTTAAAAGCGTTTCTTATCATTATATTGTCCCAATGTTTTTCAAATATTAATTAAGTTTAGAAAATAGCTTTAGTCAATAGAGTTTTATTTTAACGTTTTCAAGTGTTTTATTATATTAGTATTTTTTGAGCTACAAAATATTCGTACAAACAAAAATATATATCCTATCACTGTTTTATTCAAAAAAGAAGATATATTTATGCACTTTAAAAATAAATAAAATCAAAAAATGTTTTCAATGTTATCTCTAAAATGTGATGCTGAGCATGATATCTTATGGGGAAAAACAGCATTGACACGAAAAGACTTTTATGGAGACGTACTTCAAATCTTTTCTTATGTTTAGCTATCGTATATTACGATTCAACTTCAGATCCTCCAACAGTGAGCCTAGTTTTTGTTTTTTACATATTTTTCGTTCGTATACAAACATCGAGATGAGATCTGCGTTCTTTCATCGCAAGTATTTGTGATTGTTTCATCCCATTCTGCTTCCAAATTTTATACTTTATATACCGAAAAACTTTCAACGAGTCTTGTTTTTGTTCCACTGTGGATTGTTTTTCTTATCTATAACTGTCAAGAATAGACATTTCATTTCTTTTAGAGATAATTCAATGTGCTTATTTTATGTTCGTTTTATAAATATATTTTTAGATATTTCGTTTATTATGTGAATTAGGAAGAGGAACGTAACAAAGTAACACACATAATTATCTACGTAATTTAAATCATTCTCTTTAGTTATAATAATTCTTCTAGTAGTTTTGCTCGTTTGCAAATATAAACATTAATGCTTACATAACTTTTAAATTGAATAGTTTCAAAAATGTTATTTAGCATAGATAGATTAAATAAAGTACTGTTTAATAAATAAAATTATTTCTTATAGAAGGCTTATGTTAACTTGTGCTATGTTAATTACTAAATTGATTTCGCTTTAAAAAATTACTTTTTAGAGTATTTTAATATCATAATTTTTTAGTTTATTTTGCATGTAATGATGTGCAAGGCTTAGTATGTGTGAATGAGAGAGAAAACGAGAGAGAGAGAGGGAGGGAACATATTGAAACTAATTAGTTAAAACGATTTAGACAGCATTATTGGAAATGAATTAAAATATTTGCTAAAATAAGAGTTGTGTTATATGTAGTAGTTTAAAACTGCAAAACGCACTTTTGAACTTGCTTAGAAATTTCTTTCAGCTTCTTTTATTTATTCATTCTCATTGAAATTTTTTTAAATCCTAGAATACTCATTTCAGTTTTTTACCTATTTTTTTAATGCATATTTCATTTTTTTTGTTTTTATCTTTAACTTTACTGCATTTTACGAGCATAAGGGGCTTGTAATAACAGCATACTGTATTTTATCAAGCATAAGGGGCTTGAAAATGTTTTTTTTCTTGAAACACTAAAATTTAAAACTGTGAATTATGTTGCACATTTCTAGAGCTTCTTTAAGAGCGCTTCATACTCCATATAATGCTAGACTGTAATAAATTAGTGAGCGATTAAAGTAATCCAAAAGATTTAGCGAAGGCAGCTCTAGGATTCACCTCGTGCAGCGAGTAAGAGCTGATTAATATAATATATTCTTTACAATATTTTTTATGTAACTGCTAGAATACGATTGAATTACAAATTTATTAGCAGATAAAGATTCATTGTTCCATTAAGCGAATAAAAACTAATATTTAGTCATTAGTTTTCGCTCAAGTCAAAAGTTCATTGTAACATATTTTTCTAAGCTTTCTATTTTAACGCTTAATTAAGGCTTTTAGTTTGCAAAATTTAAAGAAACGGCAATTTCGGGAGTTAATGTTAAGAAAGGCCATCAATCTTCGAAATAATCTGTATATCTTAAGAACCATCACATCATAAATTTACTTCAAATTTTTCAAACCACTTATTATGATAAAAATGCAGTATCTGAACAAATAAATAATAAAATCGGGTTCCATCAATAAATCATGCTGCGTTAGATTGCTTTAACGTCTGTGATAAATTGTTTCCGTTCTTTCAAAGGAAATAATTGCTTTAAATAATCGTTTTTGGAATCATAGATAGCAATCTTTTATCATCGTTTCTTCAGATATTGAGTTGAAATTGCATTTGTAAGTAATCTTGTAATGACTAACCATAATTTATATGTTATTTAAATTTTATAACATTTTTGAATTGAATTTGAACTATTTAAATGCTGTTGGAATTTGTATCAATTTTTAAACGTTGGCGAGTTCTGAGATATTTATGAATCTAGACATTTATACTTTTTAGGCTATTTATGAGTTTTTAAATATTTATGTATGCGTTTTTGGATGCTCAGATACTTTATTTTTTAATGATTTCACTTAATTTTAGAATGATATTTTTAAGGAAAAACAGTATATATTTTTCTTATCATGTATTTTTTTTCTTCAATTAATTTCTGATTTAATTCAAGCTGAATTGTATTAATTAGAAAATTGACTAAGTCTGTGATATCTTAAGTGCATGTGAATAAGTAATAGTTTTTTAAAGCGTAAACATGAATTTAAGTTTCTTAATTATATGTAGTTTGAAAAATAATAGAATAAAATAAAATTAAATAGTTTAGACGAAATTTGATAAAAAAACGAGGTAATAAAGGTACTTTGTTCTGGTGGTCGTTGGTTACTATACTATGTAACTGATTTGATTTCTATGAACATATTTAATTCCTTATCTTCTTGCTTTGGATTTTTATAAGTTAACTTCATATATAACTTCATGTCTCTATGTCATATAACTTAGAACATTGTTTTGCCCTTCTTTTAAGCATTCTTAAGTTCTTCCATGTTCATTTTCAGTGATATATATTCCTTAGAATTTCTTTAAATCACAGATTTTCCCCAGATAAATGTAATATGCAATACTTTATTAAAAATATTAATTAAAATTCAAATAAGAAATAACTGAATTGGATAGTAAAGATTCAAAAATTTGAGATAATGTGGAAAAATTTGAAAATTTTGTTACTATTTACAGTAAAGATATGTGATTTAACTTATAAAACAATTTTTCAACATGAAGAAAGCAATTTCAAAGTCTATTTTTTCGTATGTGTCGTGTAACGGTACACTATAAGGAGAATTGTTTTAAGCGTTAAATCAGAATATGAAAGTTATTAAAAAGGTTTTGTGATGTATTGTATGTAATTTGAATTTTATGATATTTTTATTTTATTTAAAAAAAGAAACTATTTTTGTCTTAAGAAATTTTTAAATTAAAAGTAAAAAAACTATAAAAATATTCAGTATTTGATACTTTAATTTTTTTTAAAAAAAGATAAGTACTTTAAGGAATTAGAAAATGAAAAAAAAAATTTTTTAAAAGAATTCTGCTAAAAAATTGGTTAAGCAATTTTTCTGTTAAGATATAAGATGTTATTAAAATTTATAAATGTGAAATCTAATGGCATTTCCTCAAGCAAATATAGTATAAAATGATATATATTTTTAAGTATTAAAGCTTCTATTTAAATATAAATAATCGAAGAATATGCTTATTTTACTCTAAATTGCATTGCTATAAACAAAATGATCCTCCTACTTTTCAATGGAGGATTAGATTTAAATATTATTTTAAGGATCATTGAGGATGAAAGTTCATTTCATATTTACTTTACATTTTTACTTCATTTGCATTTAGAAATCATATTTCATATTTTTTATTGCTATACATATTTTTAATGTTTTCAAATAAATGATATGATAAAATTCTGTTTTTGGAGATTATTTTTATAAAATGTACTTCAGATAAAGTGTACTCTTTTAGGATAATTTTTCTAACTTAAATAAGCGATTACTAAATCGAAAATAAGTTCATTAAAAATAAGTTATTACATGATTACAATTCATACTGTTGCTAATACATGTTTTCAAATAAAATTCATTGACATGAAATAATTCCATTTCCTGCAGATTCATGTTATAAAATGTTATTTAGATAAAATGTACTTTTTGATGCAAACAAAACAAGTGATTTAAGAATTAAAAATAAAGTTATTTACCCACTGGTGGTTTAGCAAAGGGGAAAATTCGGGAGATTATTTCACTCCTGAACACTATTAATCTAATATGTATGCAGAGAAAACTTCAGCTTTAAATACAACTTTTTTCGTGCAGAACCGTCAGTGTGTTAAGTTTTTGAATAATGTATTCTAGAACATGAAAAAACCTATTTAATTACTTTTTGGTAATTTCTTGGAAAATTAAACTATTTAATAAATCAATCATAAAAAATGCAAGTTAGTTAGTTTTGGCTTATTTATAAGACATTTTAAGAAAATGATCTAGTTTATCGCTATCTAAACTAGATCATTTTCTTAAAATGTCTTATAAATAATCGTCTCGCAGTGCACTCATCCCGAAGACACAGTTCCCAGTAGAACATTGATGTCAAGTATCTCTGGCTGTGGTCAGCAAGAGGGTGAGTGACCGCTTTGATCAGCTTGCGTAGGGACCATGGGTGCACGGTATCGGTCCTCGTTTAACTGTTCTACGGTTAAGCTCCCGCCTTCGCCCGTAGGTCGTCGGGTTACTAAAGTAGCGGAGCCTACAGAGGATAAAAATTGCGATGGCATGTCTTCGAATCATCCTCAGGAATGCTTCTCCGATCATCGCCAATAGCCCATTGTGCAGCTCTAGTGTGACGTAAATAAAGTACCTACCTACCTCTTACAAATAACCTCTAATTATATTATCTAGTATATATTTGATCTAATTTTTTATGTTTATTTATAAGAGATTTTCAGAAAATGATCTGGTTTATCGTGATTTATAAGAGATTATAGTGTTTAGAGCAGATTTCGATTATTGTTTCAGTTTTTACAAAAGAATGAAGAATAATTCATTTAACTGTTTTGATGAATAACCCATACAATTAAAAGACCGAAATTTCTTCGCGTAAATACAAACATTTGTTATGTATAACATGATTATTAACAAAATAAATGAAACAGTCTGTAAGGCAGCTAATATTAATTTATTTCCACACGTCTCCATATTAAAATACTTTCTAACTACAGTTATTATTTAAGTAACTCATGCTCTTTAATATTTTACTTTTTCCTTTTATATTGAAATTATTATTTTCATTAAACATTAGTAAACCTACCAAAAGATGAAAAGATTTGCCTGACTTATTCAAATGTATTCGTAATTGATTTGCTGAACAATACTATAATAATCAACTTACAACACTGGTGAACAAAATTAAGAGATGGAAAGCATTTTCGCACATTCATTCGCACATGCAAGATACCCGCACACCGTTCCATGTGTTTGAAAATGGTTCCGTGAGTGCCCAGAGGTACAGGCAGAAGGTCCTATAGCCCTATGTGCGTCTTTTCAGGGGAGCTGTTGGTCTTGAGTTCATTTATATGGACGACAATGCGCGACCACATAGGGCTCTCATGGTTGATGAGTATCTGGAAAGCGAGGATATTCACCGAATGGATTGGCCGGCCAAATCCTATGACCTGAATCACATTGAACATGCTTGGGATGCTCTTGGGAGAGCTATTGCGATGCGCCAGCCTCCCCCAGAACCATTCTGGAGTTAAAAATTGCTCTGGTGGAAGAATGGGACGGTCTTCCACAAGTCTTCCTTAACTCCCTTATTAACAGCATGCATACTCGCTGTGCATGCTGTCTGTCTGTCAGGGGTGACCATACACCATACTAGAGGCAACACACACTGTGCAAGCCTCACTTTTATTGTCATCTTTTATCCTCAAGTTCAGACTACATTGAATTTATTGGCAATAAGTCTTGCCAGTGAATGGCACTTTCATTTTTGTTTTGCATACTTTATTATCATGGAATAAGCTATATCCATACCAAATTTCATTTATTTATATTCAGTATTTTTTGAGATATTTGGGAAAATGTCTTCCACCTCTTAATTTTGTCCACCAGTATAGTATAAACTACTAAAACGAGTTTAATGCGTATTTTATGCGTAGTTAATACACGACTACTAAAACACGAACTACGCATATAGTACAATCAATTAAAGAAATAAATTTTGTTACGAAATTTAACCTATTAATTAACATAATATTTTAAAAACAATTTTCTAAGTGCACCTAGAAAACTTTTGTATTCATAAAAAAACATTAAAATTCAGAAAACTTGCGTTAGAAATTTTTCTAACTCATTTAAACGTAATTTAATTCGAATTGCAGGAAATCTACTAAATACAAATAAATTTTGTTTAGAGATATGACCTATCTCTCAACATAATCTGTTGAAGGCAATTTTAAACTACGATTAAAATCTTTACATTAATAAAAGCAATAAAATTCTCCCAAATACACAATAAAAATTTTGCCTAATTTATTCAAACGTACTTGAAAACCATTTGCAGAAAATCCACCTTAATGATGAAAATCTATGTTCAACAATTATTGTGTTTTCCATAATCGAATACGATAACATCTTTAGGAAATCAGAAAAAAAACATTTTAAGAAAATTCCTTGATTCCAAATTAGTTTCTTAGTTCTTTTTTATCTTTCGAAAATTTGTACCCTCCGTGGAAAAGTGTTCTAAAACTGTTGCAATTCGAAGTCCCTTGGCTCTTTGTGTGATGTTTGTTTTTCTGCTTCAATATCGTTATTGTAACGAAACAGCTTTTACAGCTTTTTTCGTTTGGCTAGTAGCTTTTGTGGAACTGGTTTTACGTTCGGTAACATTGATCGGAGGAAATAATCTCAACGTTTCAATTCCAGAAAACTCTTTTAGTCAATAGAATTTGATTTTGGATAGATTCCAGGTTGGATTATTTTTCTTTTAAATAACATGTATATTGTTGGCTTTTCCAAATTTTTAAAAATATTTTTCTCAGTTTTTTTTCTTAAAAATAGTCTTTTCATTTTAGACAAATTAATTTAATTTGAGGGTTGATTATTATTTTTTTAAGAAAATAAAAACTCTTACATTAAAGGCTTTTTTTCCTTAAAATCAAAAATATTTTCCTCAACTATTTTCTTGAAATTCCAAAATGTTCTTTCGGTTAATAAAATTTAAATTTGAACAGATTCTAAGGTGGGTTTTTTTTTAAAAAAATTACATGAGAAGTTTTTTTCTTGCATTATTAAAAATATTTTCTTTATCTAATTTTTAAATACTCTGATAGTCTTTTAGTCCATAAAGTTTAAATTTGAACAGATTTCAAGGTGGATATTTTTAAAAATTATATTTTAAGGGTTTTCTTATATATTTTCCTTAGATATTTTTTTTCTTAAATTCCACAAAGTTCTTTTAGTTAATATATTTTGAATTCGGACAGATTCCGAGGAAGATTACTTTAAAAAAAGTCATAAAATATACTTTTTCTTATTGTAGAAAATATTTTCCTTTGCTATTTTTAAGAAAATTCTAAAAGGCACTTTTTAAACTTTAAAAAGGCACTTTTTAAAAAATTCTAAAAGGCACTTTTAAGAGGTTAAATTGAATAATAATAATAGTGTTTAAATTTGGTTAAATTCCAGGGTGAATTTGTAAATATATATGTATAGTAAAGGTTTTTCTAGTTATTATTAGACATATTTTCAGATTCTAAAAAGGATTATTT
>NC_092206.1:25371013-25380673 GCF_043381705.1 Parasteatoda tepidariorum
AACAAAATTACTTTGTTACAATATAATATTCTAATACCAAAAAAAGTACTTACGTAGCGTGAAAATATCTTTTGTGATGTAACTCTTTCAAAAGTACATAAAAATGGTTGCCAGCAGGGGTGTACATGTAGATTTATTAAATACACCTTGTGCGTCACCTAGGAACCAAATCTAGAACCCGACACTCGAAATTTTTGCTCTGTTACAATTGTACCCTGTTACAATTGACCCCACTCTCCCCTACCACTTTATTCAGTTATAAAACTATACAAATATTCATTCAAAACAATATAAAACTTTTCCAAAGTTAAAAACGTCACACAATAATTTAGTTCATGCTATCTTTTACGATATATATCTTAGAATTATTGAAAAAAGGTTATAGTTTCGTAGTCTTACTGGACTCCTAAACTAAAAGACAGATTTCCATAAATGAAGAGAACATTCGCTCTTGAAAAGAAACAACGATATGATGTTGCTAGAGCATTTGGATTTGATTGGACCACTAAAAATGAAGCGTCTTATGTTATTAATAAATCAAATGCGAGATAGAGAAATTTTAATTTCTTTTGCTGTAGAAGAAAGTCGTCTGAGTGAAAAAATGTTTATTCCAGTTTTTTTTCAAATGCGAACAGAAAGACGTATTTTTGTTACAATTTTTATACATCATTTTTATTAATCCTTATTATTTGTTAATTGATTACTATTGTTAATAAGGAAGCAAGCAAAGAAAATGCTATATTATTTTATTGGCTATATTATTTCTCCACTGAACCGAAAAAAAATAGTTTTTTTTTTCTTGTGTCAGGGAAAGCAGTGTTCAAAAATTAAAACTCAGCAAGCCCATGTTTTGAACAATTACAATTTTAAACTGAGTGCTTTCCATTATTTAATTCTGTAAAAAATTGCATTGTTTTAAGAAATAGAAAAAAAATGGTTGCTTGCAAAGTTTAAAACTTTAACAGCTTGGAAAAATTACTTAAAAATTTAATGACGCAAAATAAAGTCTCTTCAATACAAACAAATCTCATGTAAGTGATTTTCAAATAGCTGGGAGAATAAAATTGTAAGCTGGAAGATAAAATCTGCAGTTGAGTGTAAAATTAAATCACTGTAAGCTAACTTGAAGTAAAAATTAAAATTTAGTTTTTATTTTTGATTATTTTGATGCGCAGCGCTTTCAATATTTTATCCAATAAAAATGTAAAAAGGTGTTTTGTGTTAGAGAAAAATGAGAATATAAGTTAGTTCATAATTTTCAGAAATTTTAATAGTTTACCAAAGGAACTTAATTGGTGCAGAATGAAGTGCTTTTAGAGGGAAACAAACAAAATATGCTCCTACGTACGTACAAAATTAAAATTACGAAACCTTTATTTTGTATGAAATGTTAAACACAACAAACGAAAAATTCGATATTGTAGCTGTCATGAAGAATTAAAGATTTTTTTAAACGAAGTTATTAATTGAAATTCATTATTACTTTGCAAGGTTTTCAAAATATTACTTTATAAAATTTTGTATTGTGTTTAAGAAATGCAATGCAAAATTAGGAAGGTTTTCAAAGTTAAAATTAACTGCAAATTAAATGGCGTAAGACAAAACCTTTAACGCACAAAAACTACATAAAATTTCTATATACTTAACTACACTATTCTATATACACTGTAAAATAATTTTGTGTATCTGAATACCAAAAGTGGGTGCAACTACTTTACACCAAACTAGTGTTTCCCTAATTGCTCCGCTACACCAAAACCGAAAATAGTTCCCGGTAGAGCCAAATACCTAGTATTTCTATATAACTACACTATTCTATATATTTAACTACACTATTTTATATACACTGTATTAAAATTTGTGTATCTGAACGCAAAAATGGGGGCAACTACTTTACATCTAACTAGTGTTTCACTACATGTCCTACTACACCAAAACCTAAAATACTTCCTGGTATAGTGAAACACCTAAATTGCTCTTTTACACTAATTGGTGCCAAGTAGCCGCCATCATGTTAATTATTACGTAAGACTAAAATTTATAATTACAGAAGATATGATGAAAATGAGAAACAGTGAAGTTACTTTTGCGATACAATGTAAGCCAAGAGTAATAAATTCAGTATGCAGGAATATAATATTTCTACAAATAAAATAAAGTAGCTACTTAGTCAACCATCGACACAGACCAGATAAAATATTAGTATGTATTTAAAATTGAAGTGAATAGTGGTTGAATATTAAAAAAATATTTTATACAATTAGCAGATTTATGTAAATCTAAGAACGTAAATATCTTTACTAGGCATGCATTTTATAAAAATTTAATTGAGTAGTTTGTCAAATCAAGTTGACTTGGTAAATTTTTTTTAAATTCAATCAATTTCAACTAATATTTTTTATAAATCAGCAAAAAAGATTGAAAATTACTCAATATTAAATTGGTTGCAATCAATTTATCAATTTAGTCAGGCAAAAACAACTTTTATTTCACCAGGAACAATGTAAACAAACTGCTATCTTGGTCGCCATATTTTAACTATCTTGAAATTGCACAGCTTAAAATTTTCTCCCCGGCGGGGAATTGAATCTCCGCCTGCCACGTGTGAGATCGGGGTTTGATTACGCTATAAGAGTCCCCTTACCGTCGGGCTAACCATGAGATATTTTCATGGTCCTCTCCATGTATCGTAAATGCGGGTTAGTTCCATCCAAAAGTCCTACAAGAAGGCTAATTTCGCCAAATACTTGATCCAGTAGTTCCCTTATCTTCTGAATTGGGTTCGGAAACAAGGATTGGGTTTATCTTCTGGATTGGGTTGAATTACAAGGCTACGGAATTGAGCAATAGTAGTCGTAAACCCAAAATTGTGTCAGCAGTTCAATAACGGTTATAAAGTAAAAATAAGATAGTTATTACACCACTTTGATGAAATTTTTGCCCGAAGCATATAGCAGGAAACGGTTTTGAAAAAAAAACAAAGAAAGTTTCGTTAAGTTTAAGCATTCAATTTTTATAGTGAGTGTCACAATAGTTAGTTGAAATTACAAATTTCCTTTCATATTCATTTATATATTTTTAATTTTTTTTTACTGCTCTCTGTTACCAATAATTAACCACTTAAAATTTTATGCCGTGCTTGTGAAAAACAAGAATAAGCGCTAGTTTAAAATCTTAAAAAGCCTACAAAAGTATTTAAAATTAAATGGCGGAATAAAATACTTAAATTTTGAATATACTTCAGAAAATAAAATTGAAGTAAAACTGACAATATGTGTAAAATTTCAAGCACCTGCACAAAAATATTGGTCTTCTAACAGTTACCAAAAAATAAAATGTATTTTCAGTTTTGAAATATTAGCAACAGTTTATTTTTACTATGCGCAGTTTCTATTACTTAACTCCATAAAAATTTGTATTGTGTTTAAGAAAAGTAAAATATGCGGTAATTTATATTCTTTAAAAGTTTTAATGGGCTTAAAAAAAAGAACGCAAAAATTAAATAGCGCACAATAAAGTCGCCCACACACAAGCAAACCGCAGCGGGAGCTTTTTTATTTTTACTAGAGCTTCCTATTCTCGTATGCTCCTTTTTAGCGATCAATTTCATCTTCTCTAAAAATACGACGTAATAAATTAACCGCTCTAATACCAGCAAAGTAAGAAGAAAAGCCCAATTCACACCATCTGCCGAGAATAGAGACTTTTCAATTACTGACAGAGAAATAAAAATTCAAATTTATTTTAAAGGTAGCTATGTATCATAACTTGAGACGGGACTTTTACAAACGCACATTTGCGCAAAGTAAATAATAAAAAATTCTCCCTTTCCAATAATAAAACAACTTTTACTCTGCACCTTGTGTTGAAGCAATAGAAGATGCATCCCCACACGAGCACACCTCCTCTTTCCTAGTTAGGCCATAAACGGGGACAGCTTCGTCCTAGTATTGAATTGTAAAGTGAGCTTTTCCCTAGTTTTCCCCAGCTGTGGCACTCTCGAACAGAAAGGATTGCCGGTTGTTCCCCAAACCTTTTCCTTCCATACCTTATTGATCCAGGGAATATCGTCGATGGCTTGGCTTGCCTTCTAGCTTATTTCATGCGCGTTTGGCTTTAAAGGAAGCATACCCTGAATGTTCGGTTTTAGGGAAAAGTAGGGAGACGGGTAATTCTTCTTGTTCGTGCTCACCTTACTTGTTAGTTTGGCTTCAGTGTTCCTTTTTCTTTTCGTTCTTTTTCTTGTCGAGGCTCGTTGGTCATTATTCCGCCTGCCCTGGCTAATTAAGACTGTGATTAGTTCGACGGTTGACGCCGGGAAGCCGTAAAATATTTTTGTAATTAGTTTCTCAGGGGGTTGTGGGTTACGCCGATGAATATAGTCTTGAAGAATCGTAGCTTGTCACTGTGTTCAGAGCATGAAAGAGATACCGTTAGAAAACAATTAATTAATTTTTTTGTGTATTTTTGATGCATCATCATTATTACATAAAAAAAGAGGATTTTTTAGTTAGGGTTTCTGTTTTTCAAAAAGTTCTTTTTAGAACATTATTCAATTTGTATTCTTAATTTTATCCATGTGTCTTTTGTTAATTTTAACAATTCAATGTTTATTTCATTAAAATTTACGATGCATTCTTAATCTTGTACTCTCGTAAAAATGTGTTCAAAGTTGAAGCATAACATTAGCACTTTGAAACATAATACAGTTCAAAATCATCCCGAATAAGGTATTAAATTGAATCCTGTTACCGTTGAACTATGTATAATACAAAGAATGATATTATAGTTCAACATTCTATCAATTGCTCGTTCAGCATCCTCTCTTTGTAGATAAGTCGTAGTAGATTATCTAGTTGAGTCACTTTGGAGGGAAATATATAAGTTTTAATTTTAAGTATTATATTTCCGTTGAGTAACATTAATAAAAGTTATTTTTTTTCTGAAGAATAGATTTCCATTCATTTTTTTGAGCTCAAATTTGAGCCACAATATGAAATAGTGTACATCTATCCACATTAAAGTGTATTCATAAAATCATGGGGCACGACATTTGTCCTATGACACGTCAAAAATGCACCAACTTTACAAACAAACTTTATTTTTATAGCATTTTTAGATTTTTTAAGTATATTTATTTGTTTTTTTCATCAAAACCCTGCATGATTTTACTGTTGAAGCTGTAAGTTAAATATAAGATAGTCAGTTTATGCAGACGTTAAGAGTAATCACCGATGGTTTTACCCAAAGTTATTTTAAATAAAACTCTTATAAGTTGAAGATAAACTTAATAAGTATACTCTAAGTGGTTTTCGTAAAAAAAAAAGAGAGTTTAAATTTATGCGGTCAGCTCCCTTATTTGGGAAAAAAGCCCAATCCCCGTAATTTCACCGAACATCAGTGAAATTAGTCGACCGTTACTTCTGCAACAGGTTTCCTTCTTTGAGAAAAAAATCCCAGTGTCCGTAATTGTAATTAATTTCAGCAATTCACATTTAAATTAGACGGCCATCTCTCTTCTTTGAGAAAGAAGTCTATGGAATATTAAAAAACCATCCTTAAGGAAAAACACGGTGAGCGCCTACCATTAGTTGTTAAAGATCATACCCCTATTGGGGAAAAAAATCAAAATACTAGTCAAAAATGGTATTGTAATCAGAAAAATGAATGGTATCAGCACCAGGATAAAATAATACTTAATACTTTAATTTTAAAAATTATCAACTATTTTCAACCAAGCATAGAAAAAATGTATTTGTAACGACAATAATTTTCTTGTATTTGAAAGTTTTATTAAGTTTCATCTAAGCATCAGCATATTCTGAAATTCATCCTTTAATTATAAAAAAAGAGATATAACCCAATAAGAAAATAAAGACAATTTATTTTTTTAAACTAACCATGCTTTTAATTTTAATAAAATCCAGAATTTAATAACGATATCATTTTCTTAATCTTTGATATCAAAGGTCTTGTAATTAACATAGAAAATTACTAAATTTAATTCCGAAGTTTTAATTAAAAGAGGATAAGACTAGTTATTCGTTCAATGCAACATCAAGCTAAAAATAAAAGTAATCTTTTGAAGGAATATAATTAACAACGCATTTTATTTTACAATTTTATCTTCATTGCAATTTTTAGAAATTAATTACTTTCTCTCCAATCTCTTGTTAGAGTTTAAGAAAAATATATTCGAAACATATTAATTCCCATTTTTTAATGTAAAAATGAATGAAATGTTCCCTATCCCAAAATTAAGGAAGATGAGAGGGAATGATATGCAAATTGAATCGGTTTCAGAATATTTTGGAATAAATTGATTGGATACCTGTTGCTTATTTTGTTCCATTTCCATTTTAAAGAATATTTAATTAAAAAAACAACTCCTCTATATCAAATTCATCAATTTAACTTAATTAAAACCTGTAAATTTAATTTAAGCATTTGTAAATTGGTGATTTGGTATTAAAGTATGATTAGTGCTTTCGTCAAACGCAAGTAATTAAATTAAAATTGCTTTATGTTATCTGGAGTGCAAGAAGATCTTACATTAATATCATAAAGTGTGAGTAAAGAATTTGTAATTAACACTGTAATTAAGATCTTAATTGACCATCTATTTAACCATTTACTTTAATACCCCGCATATTGCCCTGGGGAACAAAGTTTTTGTTGCATTTATACAAATATGCGATCTTGTTTAATTTGGGTATGGGGATTTCAAATCTAAAATTAATTTTGCTTCTAAGGCTACATATTTTTTTAATAAAATTTTAGTTTATTTTTTGTTGAAATTTATTTTTTATTATAAACGTTATATATAACAGGGTGGTTCGTAAAAGTTGCAACAAACTTTAAGAAGTGTTAAGGCACATCATCAACATTAGGACTAAAATGTCATCGGAACTCATGCCCGGAAATGTCCTTTTATGTATGATGCAGTTGTAGTATCAATACTTAATACTGTAATTTGATCCGCAATTTTTTACGGTGTCTGCATTATTCAATTTCATGCTATTTAAAGAAATTTTAATGTTATCCTAAATGCACATTTAATCAGGCATGTATGCACGTAACACCTATAGCTCAAAAATTCTCAATTTGTATATTACCTAACTAATCAGCAGATTAGCTAGGGTGATGTGATCCGTTGTAGTGCGGAATCAAGAGTTTTTCGCGATATACTTTTTTAATATGAGAATCGCCTCCGTGTAATTAAAGTACAAAAGTTTGCTACTCATATTCTATCAACTAATTTAATGACTTGGTTCTTTAGATACCGAAAGATAAATAAATGACGTTAAGTTAATATCTTTAATTATAATTATATTTTAAATCATTCGATTCTTCACATTAGGATTCTTAAAAGAATTAATGATTGATTACACCAAGTAATGCGTTGATTGTTTGACTGCAGTGACTTGATTTTATAGATAGTAAATAAATAAATTTAATACTGTAAATAATATTGTGTTAATTTAAACGTAAAGATTATCTGTCATTCCAGAGAAGATATCATTGTAACTTCAACGAATGCCTGGCAGGTTATGTGCACATTATTTAAATAGTGTGCAGATTACCTAGGAAATGTAAAAATTAACCAATTGTTTGGTACTCTAACGGGTTGCCATAATAATTTTGAACATTACCCAGATAATAGAAAAATTGATTTCTTCACTTCCGTAGTAACATCCATACTGAAATTAGGCTTTTATTTTTAATTCTTTGTCGTATAATAAATAATTTAAAAACCATTATCTTGAAAAAGTTTTTTAAGGATACTTATTTTTCATATCATTCATTTCTTCAGAAAGCCATTCATTATTTGATTAATAATTCCAAATTAAATACTTCCCATTAACATATACATAATTGTTGATCATTAATTAATTGACTTGATTGACTCATGGATATATATTTTCATGCATGATAATAAATTGAATATTTAAAGTAATATTTACTTTGGGCTGTAAAAATTAGCTACATTAAATGGTAATATTATTTTGTGGCTATGACAGTTCTATTCTTTTGACGCAGAATTTTAATTTAAGATATTTTTCATCTTTTTTTCAAAATTATGCATTAATTTAGGACGAAAAGGTGAGAAATACAGTATTTTGCATTTTACTAAATTATGGTTACAAAATACAGCATGTAACTTTTGAGAGTTAAAAATAAAATCTCTTTGGTTCACCTCCAAACAATAATTTTTCAAATCTGCACTCATTTGCAGTTATTTGGATCCAAAAGAAACAGTTGTTCATCATTGAAATTTCCTTAATTTACAAAATCAATTATTGATGCATTTTTGAATATGAATGAAAAAAGATTCAAACTGCTTTTGCATTGGGATTTTATATTTTAGTGCAAATATAATTCCGATAATTTAACAGAATTTTTTAGTAGTTATAAGACTATTTTTTATAATTGAAGTATACCAACAAATATTTTTGCTTGTATTAGAGCGTCAAAAAAATTCCGAACTATATTAGCAAACTTTAATTTATTTTAAGCTTTATTAAATAAAAACTATCAAACTACCTTAAATTTACCTTTAAACGTCTATGAATTTGTCATTGTGTAAAAAATGAATAAGAAAAGGTTCTCATATTTTCTGCAATTTCCTTATGCTTCAGAAATTAATAAATGAATATGAATCTGAAAACATTAAAGCCATTCTATCGATTGTTTGAAATCTTATTTAATGTTAGCAAAAGATGTTTTAAACAATTATATATTTCTTGCAAAAATAAATGCCAATGTGATGCAAATAATTCAGGCACACTAGCGAATTCTATCGAACTCGGAAATAACTGTAACCTTAACGATTCCTAGTCACGAAACACAAAAAAGGAAATCTTTTGCTTTTATCATGTTTTCGTCGCATCTGTTAACTAAACAATACGGATACTTCTTTTACATAATAACTCCGCCTCCGAACCTTAGGTAAGCTACCCGCCAAAACTCTTTTCTCTTTTTCTGTTACTTTTTTCGTGCCATGATCAAACGTTTCTGACTCCTTACGGAATGAGAATCGAGAGTAATTAAGATAACAAGTAAAAAAAAATGCACAAAACCACTTCGTAATACTTAAAAAGGCGGGGTGTTAAAGGTTCTTCCGCCATTTTTTTAAGTAGCACTTTGCCCTGGCGCATAAGGTGAGAAGAATGTAAAGTAGGTTTGGCAAGTTCTTTTGAGACTTGGAGACTGTATTACTTGAGTCAAGAGCAAAAAGCCCATTTCGTTTTTTGGGTATATTCTGAAGAACAGTTAAACACTAAGAGTTTTATACTTTCTCTCTGAGAAGCTATCCGAGTTGAAAGCACACACGTTTCTATTTTGTATGCATAGAGTTTAACGTATTTATTCAAATAGAGTGACTTTCACTCGTTATTTCAGAAATAAACCTATTTTGCTTTCTTTTAAGAATAGTTCAACCGGGGAATTCAAAAGTGCATAAAAGTTTCTGATACGGATAAAAAAAATATATTTGGTGCAACTATTTTTTTTTTCTGTTGTTAGATTGTATTTAGATAAAGTAAAAAATTCTAAATAATTTATTATTTATTAAGGGTTTGATATATTTTAATGGAATGGGACTCAAGGGGAACATGTCCAAAGACGATGATTTATTATATATATATATATATATATTTC